>NW_026557876.1:1931830-2021037 GCF_026930045.1 Uloborus diversus
GACACTGACATGTGAATTTGTGCAAAATCACCAAGGGAATTTATTCAAAAGCGAAAATAAATTTTGAATTGATTTTGAATTTTTAAATTCATTACGAGAAATCAAAATTAATTAATATATAAATGACAAATTTTCTATTTATAGCTGTTTGAATAATCAAACCTTGCGTTCGGCGAATCTCACCGGTTGACCGGTGAGCTGTTGATTGGTTGATTGGAGCACGTGATCCTTAGCTGTCATGTGATTTTATCTAACCGGTCGCTACCGGTCGTGCCTCGTTGAACGTAAGGAAAATATATGATTAGCGAATTTTGTGTAAAATATTCAGTTACTGCACCTTAAATTATGGTGACTCTTTAAAATAATTTATTTTCGCTTTTTATGTCATTCTTTTCGAAACAATTTGCTAAATAAAATAAAATAAATCTTCTATATCGATAGTTGATTGTGACGTATAACGATTAAATTCAACAGGTGACTTCATTATTTTTTGATTGGTGGATTGCCGGCTTTCATATTTTATTTACGCTCGAGGGTTCCTGATTACGCAATTTTTAAAAGTCTTCAAAATTCGGCCTTGTGAAATAATTTCCTCGAAAAATTCTTCTTGTATTCAACTAAAGGTGAGATTTTAAAACTGTTTTCTTCACTGTGAATCTCAACCATTGTAAAAAAGGAAAACGTTACTCTACAAAAAAAAAAAAAAAAAAAAAAACATGGAAAATTAATTTTATTCCGCATAGAAAAATTTTAGAAGCGAATAAAACAGTTTATCCTTATGTTTTTCAAACGAAGTATTTAACTTGCAGTTGAATTAGTAGATCGTTTACTGGATGATACAATACAAATGATTTTCGACTCGTGGTTTTCCGAAATATGTTCGAAAATAAAAAGTAATTTAAAAATAGCTAACTGTTGATTGGGATGGGTTTGGGTATAGAAATGACTACTTTGAATTTTCTAGTTCTGTAATATATTTACTCCCCTCTCTTTTTTTTTTTTTTGTTTCAGCTTAGTATTGGGAGTAGAATAGTTTTCTACAAATTTCATGTTATTAGACCCATTTGCATATAAATGGCAAACATAAGTTTACTACAGTAAAACCCCTTTTAACAGGCACCTCTCAATATGTTACAGAAACGTGAGAACCATGATTTTTGCATTTTTGATGCAGAATGAGGCAAGGAACAAAATTTAACACACTTTGGCATTTATCCCTCTAACCCCTACCATTTGTTATAAATGTTTAAATTTATGGTTTGTATCCACACTTTTCCAAAGTTTTCAAGCACTTTAAAAAGAAATGTATTTTTTCAAGTACTTTTCTTTTTTTTTAATCTTTATTTCAGATTCTAATTTGTTGAAATAGTCGTTGATTATTTCAAGTATTGCAGCTGAATACATAGCTCGTTCAGTCGATATTTTCACTTATGGGTCATTTTTTAAAAAGTGTAACTTTTGAGGTGCAACGCCTTTTACAATAAAAATTTTAAGGAGCAATTCATTTAACAATAACAATGCTTTTTAATTTCATCAAAAATATATCTATTTAAACCTGTCAACAATTTTTTAATACTAATTTTTATTTTAGTATTTTTTTTTGGTTCACAACATGTGAATTCTCACCTCCGTGGCTTGTTACACACCTTATAACTTCTTTAATTAAAAGTATATACTTATTTATTTATTATTCCTTTCACACGTGACTTAAATACCAATTGTTTAAGTATATTTAATTTTTTAATATTGTGTTTTAGTTTGTTTTAGTAGGATAAGGAGTCGTGTCACACAATAAATTCTCACCTCTGTTATACTGAAGCACAAAATGCCGTTCCTCATTAACACGTGGCAGTCTTGACTTGACATCAAATTTTATTTTCCATGATACAAGGGGGCCCCCTTGTTTACTTTCAGCCATAAAGAAGTTGTGAGATTTTTGTCGAAAAACAAGAAGATAGATTTTGCTTTAAAAACTAAGTATGGTTACTTTGACTTCTCATCTCCGTGAACTTGAATTTCAGGGATGTAAATCAATGTAAAAAAAATAAGTGAACATGTTTTCTTATGCTTTACACGTGCAGATTGTAGCAACGAAGAAAAAAAAAGTATTTCCCTGAAAAATGAATTTATTAGGCCTATATTAGAGTGGAAAATTCCTTACCTCTGTGACAGACCTTACCAATGTCATTATTTCTGAGGTGAAAATAAATGATGGAGGGGAAATACAATCAATCTTGGGTATTCTACCAAAATTTTAAATTGCCAGTATATTCTCAAATTTACTAAATACTATTTTTAACACACATTTAAATTAAACGGAAATCTACTAATTAAGCAGCACTTTAATTAAGAGAGCTTAACATTAGAGTCTCACTAATCATTAAAGTAGCTCATTGTTTGCACAATTAACAAAATTACTACTTTGATACTAAATTAGCCACAATTTTTAAACATTAAAAGTTTTTTCTTCTTTTTTTTTTTTTCGTGAACAAAGCATTTTTAATTTTTTTATTTATGAGTAAAATTATTGGAACCTTGCTGGGCCATTGTTTGTCCTTACTTCTAGTAGGTAACACTTTCATGTAAGAATAAAAAAAAACGAAAGCAAAGGGCTTCAAAATTGAAAAATATTTGAATTAAAAAATTACCTTTTCTGGAGAATGACCCTTATATACTTGCCCTAATGGTTTTCAGTTCGAAGTGGTTGTTTTTAACACATTTCAGCATCCCAGTGACCACTTTACTACTTGTAACTTGTAATACATTGTATGGTTTCTCCCCCCCCCCCCATTTAGAAATGGACAGCCGCTATTCTCTTCATTTTCGCTTCTATTCAAAAAGAAAAAAATCATAATTTGTTATTTTAAGATTTTGGAAGGTGTATTGTTACTATGTATAAGGTCCTCCCAAGACTGGGGGGTATTGCCCCCCTTCACACCCCATAAATCCGCCTATGAAAATGACAAGCCGTTTTTTGACGGGAAGTCTTTTTTTGTCACAAAGAGGGACGGATGCAAGGAGGGTCTAACCATCGGTAATTTTTCAAAAATGAAGTTCAAAGAAACGCAAATTTAGTTTCATTGATGTTGGGAGATTTGGGTTTGGGAAATGACTGAATCCGTCCTTGGTCACAAACCATCTAAGCAAATTTGAACAATCTTCAGACTCAGTTTTAGCATATATTACCTTGTGTAGTGAGGATTAGTGATGTTCCAGATATCCGAGAGAAAATAAAGATCTGCATCCATATCCGTTACTTTTTGACGGATCTTAAACGGATCTTTTATATTCTAAAAATTCTTAAATATATTAAGTATTTGAATAAAAGACCATTAAATTCCGTTTCAATTAGGTTTTATTCCCTATTTAAATTATAAGCTATCATTTCCGAGGCCAATTTGTACCCTCCGTTGCAAAAAGGAAGGGATAATAAGTTTTTAAAATGTGTATATGTGTGTCTATTTGTGGCATCGTAGCTTCTAAACAGATAAACCGATTTTGATAGTTCTTTTTTTCGTTCAAAGCTGACTTGATCGAGAGTGTGCTTATAGATTAGCCTCGTTTTTGTTGAACTTTAATTACCGGAGAGTCGGAGATATTAATTAAAAGCCAACTTAATTTTTTTCACGATTATGGTAGTAAAAACTTACCGTACGTTAAAAATATTGGAGCTAATTGAAAGAACGAAGTTTTCTGCATTTTATATTTATTTGGAACTTTCAAGTTAGGACCTTGTGTAGTGAGGATGCACACAACTGCCTATGTTTGTAGTCTAATAAAATTATTATTTGTCCATCTGATGAGTAAAATGTACAACCCAGTTACCCCATGATTTTAAATTGTAAATTACATGAAAACTAACCAAGATAAAATGATTCAATTCAATCACAAATGAAAGTAAACCGATGCAATGTGTTCATTCTTTTATTTGAAAATTATAGAGCTGCAGGTTAATGAGTAGCACTATTTGGAAGTAGTTTGTTTTAGTGATGTTCCGGATATTTTTATCCGCAGATATCCGAGGAAAAATAAAGATCTGTACCTGTATCCGTTACTTTTTTTGACGGATCTTAAACGGATCATTTCTATTCTAAAAATGTTTAAATATTTGAATAAAAGACTCATAAATTCGGTTTAAATTAGGTTTTATTCCCTATTTAAATTATAAGTTATCATTTCAGAAGCCAATTTGTATCCCCCCCCTGTTGCAAAAAAGAAGGGGAAATAAGTTTTAAAAGTATATCTGTGTGTCTATTTGTGGCATCGTAGCTCCTCAACTGATGAACCGATTTTGATAGTTCTTTTTTCGTTCAAAAGGTGACTTGATCGATAGTGTTCTTAGCTTGGTCTCGTTTTTGCAGAACTTGAATTACCGGAAATATTAATAAAAACCGACATTACGTATTTCAGAATTATGATAGTAAAAACTTAACCGTACGTTTAAAATATTGGCCCCAATTTTGGAGAACTTAGTTTTCTGTGTTCGATATTTGTTTGGAACTTCCAAGTTACATACGGTAAAAACTACAATCGTATTAAGGAAATTTTAAATGCAATTCTAAGCCTTTATACGCGGGCAGTTCTCAAAAGGTGGGAACAAAAACGTTGCTTTTGAGCCATTTTTAAAATTTTGGAATTTGAAGTCAATTTTGCTTTTATTGCATAGCATGTACACCTAGAACATTATACACAAACATAAAAAGACAGCAGGTATGTATAAAAATTAATAAATAGCAAATTTAATGATCGGTCTGTAGGTAACAGATTTTGGACATACAGTTGTACAGTAGGTAACAGATTTTGGACATCATCATAATCTTGAATTCAAATTATGTTTTTCACAATCACGAGCGTGTGTGTGTATGAATGCGCGTGTGTTTGTGTAGGCGCATGTGTGTGGGTGTGTGTGTATGTATGCATGTGTGTGCGTGTTGTGTATGCAGTGCTGTGTGTGTAGGCGTTCATGTGTGTGTGTGTGTGCATGTAGGCATATGTGTTTGTGTCTGCGTGGAGGCATGAGTGTGTGTGTGTACACACACTCCATCGTGTACACACTTATCTTGTGTATGTTGTGTTCGTGTGTGTGTGTCACATCTGAAATGACTTTCCTGTAGTTGAAAGAATATTTTTTGAAAAAAGTGTACTTTATAGACTAAATAACTAAACAAAATTTGAACGAAGATAATTTTATTATTTCTTCCACACTCATGACTAGAGATGTAAAATTTCTGGAAATTTTGATGTGGTGGAAAAAAAAACCGTTTTTTTTTCGGGAAAATTTGGAAAGAATGGAAATTCTGATTTCTTTATGAATAAAATTAGGGTTTCTTAATAGCTCTGTGTTTCTTGGAACATATAAAGGGTTAAGCATTAAAAAATATATGCTATCCACACATCTTCTTTTTCTGCTTGACAGAAATACACATAAAGGTAAGATTAATTAGAAAAAAAAAAGAAAACCTTTTTGTTTTATAACTGAGAGCTTTCATAGTAAAACACCAGAAATTAGTCCTGTCGTCATTCAACCATTAATATTGGGTAATGTGTGTCTAATCATAAAAATTACATTTTATATTTTAGATTGCCTTTGAAACTTGAAATATTAATTGAAATTTTCGACTTTCAAACATGTTTTTTTTTTGAAAGAAAAATAATACAATGTTACTGTCTGAAAATATAAACTGGAGTTTCAGTTTATTCATATGGCCGTGCTAAGCACAGTAGTAAGAGAAAAAACAACTCAAACACAAGTTTAACGAGTTCCAAAAAGTCCATGCTTTCGTATGACTCCAAAGATGCCAAAAACGTTTGAGACGGACCGCAAGGCCACGCTGAAAGAAATAGTATTCAACCAGCTCATATCCCCCAGAACAATAGGTGGTGGCCTGTAGCCAAGCACCTTAAAAAATGTTAAATATCGCCAGGGGCGTAGCTAAGGGGGGGGTTTTGGGGACAACCCCCCCCCCCCCCGAAAAGTTAGTCTTAAAAAAAAAAGAGAAAAAGAAGAGAGAAGAGAAAGAAAAAAAAAGAAGAAAAGGAAAAAATTCCAAGCGATTATATATATATATATATATATATAAGAAGTAACCCCCCCCCCCCCCGAAAGTCGAGTGTAGCTACGCCACTGAATATCGCCAAAATCCGAAGTCAGGCTTGGTCTGTGATGGAATCAGCACAAGCGAAAAAAAAATCTCTAGTTTTTTGTGGTTGAGGGCCGTAAAATGAATCAAAAAGTGAACCAGAAGGACATTTAGAAGTCATTGTACTTTTGTGGGCCTAAGAGCACTTCAGCAATGTAAACTGGACATTTTCCTTGAACTCCCCACACCGATTCATATGGGCAAAAACACAAGAGTAGTGCAAGGCGCTTTTTTTTTTTTGATATGATATTATCTTTTGAGTGGACGCTCCACTCGGTAGACCTCAATCCCATTTATTACACTGTATGGCCTATTTACAAGTCGAAGGTCTACCCTAAACTACACGTGAGTTTGAACTCTCTAAACCAATTGCTTTATAGGGAATAGGATTGATTAAATGACTTGTGGCCCTTGAATGAAAAATTCAATAAGCAGTTGCATCTCTGTATTACTGCAAACGGCTGCTAGTTTGAAACCAATTAAATTTATTGATTGCTAAAGGTCTACTCATATTATTATTTTTTGTGTTTTGTTAATTTATTCATTTTAATTTTAATAAAGTTTCATGAAAAATTGCGTGGCCGGTTTTTTTTTTTTTTTTTTTTTTTTTGCAGCACCCTGTACATTTGATTCGCACAGTCAGCAGAAGCATAGTTTTGTGGTTGAACTTATGCTTGTTTGTTTCATGAAGGAAAATAAATTCTTCACTAAGGTTATTGGTTTAAGTTTTTTTGCAAAAAGTATTATTAAACGTTTTTTGATCTATATGCAAATTATATTATCATACAAAAACTTGCATTAAAGTTAGACAGTATTTTACCATAAAACGGGGGGGGGGGGGAGGAAATTGCATCAGAATTTAAGTGAGAAAAATTTCTAATCACTTTTTACTGAAAATTTCAATTAAAACTCTGAAAGGTTAAAAAAATTCTTTTTTTTTTTTTTTTCAATTTTTCCTAAGTGAAAATTTACTCCTTCGGAAAAAAAACGGATTTTTTCCGTTTTTTTTCGGAAATTTTCCGGTTTTTTTCCGACTGTTTTCATCTCTACTCATGAGCCGAGTAATAATTCCACTGTTCTTTGATTTTATATCTAAACTGAACCCTTTGTATTAAGAACTTAACCACTTGTATTAAGAACAACAGAGCTTGAGAAGGATCCTTCTGACGTTTTTCAGAGTTTTCTTTATGCTTGAATGTTTCAGCATGCTGCCTCAATTGAGAAAATCCACTATTGCTTATGGGCACTGAACAGTTGCAAAAATGGCAAAAAGTGGTAAAATCATCTTTTCCTTTAGTGCACTATGCACCAAAATTTGTACTATTAATGTCCTCCTGGTCCAACCACTCCAGACGAAATTTTGTTACGCGATTTCGCCATTATAATTCCACTTATTACAATAAACTACGTTTTAACATCATAAGGAACTAACATTCCACGATCCCAAAATTCCACAAAAAGAAAAGATTGCAAAAAGAATATTAGAACATTGTGATCAGAAAATGCACTGAACACAAAAATATACGAACGAAAACGAAAACCATGATGGAAAACAAAACAAATGGCTGTTGCCCAAACGCAAAATTCTAAAACTAACTTCAGACGTAATTCTCGAAACTCCAGTCCACTATAGAGACGTCACATTGCTGTAGCCAATGAGCGAAAATGCCTGTTGCAGGATTTAGTCAGTTTTGTTTTTTAATTTGAAATTCGTTTGGGGACGTACTTTCAGCTATATTTCAGCGAAAAATCCGATGTCAGAAAGTTTATTTACTGTTCTTTTTAAAAGATAAATAGGGTAAAAAACAATAATATAGGAAATATAGGTCATTTTCAAAAAATATAAGAAATATAGGACAGTTTTGATGTTTTTTTTTTGAAAATATAGGATATATAGGACTACTTCGACCCCTGCTTAAAAGGAAGGGATAAGGTTCGGGGTTTCTCCCTCCCTTCCTCTTTCTTGCCTACTTCCATATCTTCTTGTATTTGATTTGATTATTGATAAAAAGGTAGTGGAAAACCCTTCAGTTTTTTTTTCTTCCAAAACCATGTTAATGCTTTAGTTTTCCCATTATGAAATATTCAATTTCCAGCCTGATAGTTTTATTAGTTTGAAATCAGGCGTTTGTGGCCTCAGTCAAAAACGTTTTACATTTTGAACAGATGTGGTGCTTTTCAGCGATGCCTTAGATTTCTTTTCCATTTTATTTAACTGTATTTAACATATCCTCTTGAAGCTCTTGATCAAGTTATGGTTTACTTTTGTTTTTACAGTCAAACACTTGGAACCACTAGAGTGCCTATTCATTGCACTATTATTATTATTATTGAGCAATCACGATTGCTTATTGTTCTCATTTGACTGTTTTTGGCGTCCTTCGATTTTATTTTCCAACCGCCACCCTCCGCAGCATCACCGTCGACCGGGTCCTCACGATGCTGCTCCTATAGCGAAAGCCGTCTCCAGGTTGCATCCATACCCTACACACACGCGCATACATACACAACTACACACACGCGCATACATACACAACTACACACACACACGCACGCACACACACACACACAAACCACACAACTACCCACACATTCATGCCTGCACACAAACACATATGCCTACACACACACACACGGCACGCACACACACACACACAAACCACACAACTACCCACACATTCATGCCTGCACACAAACACATATGCCTACACACACATACACATACCCCCCCACACACACATTCATACACACAACTACCCACACACTTATGCCAGCATACAGACACAAACACACATGCCTACACACACATACACATACCCCTACACACACATACACATACCCCTACACGCAAACACACATACCCCCCACACACACATAAATACACATGCCAACATACACACACACACACATACCCCCCCCACACAAACACACATGCCTACATACACACACTCGTGATTGCGAAAAACATAATTTGAATTCAAAATGTCAAAATTCAAATTAATTATTATTATTATTATTTTTTTTATTTACAACGTTTTTCGTCAACACATGTATTTTTCTCCGTTGATCTGTGATTTACGTGATAAGATTTTTAGGAAAAATAAATAAATAAATAAATGAAAATTAATTAGGAATTAAGGAAAGAAAGAAATGTACACACACACACATATACAGTCGACTCCCGCTACAACGCGATTCAACTTACGCGAAATGGTTATAACGCGAATTTTCCACGAATAACGAATTTTAGAGCTGTCGCGAGCAAATTCCTCGTCCACAACACGAATTTCTTTAGAAGGAAGTAGCGGCTTCGTTATTGGATACTAGATATTGATTTCGTGAATGTTATTACATCCCATCACACTGACCAACCGAAAGTTCCCACATCAAACTAGTCTAGGCATCACTTAGTTAGTGCATAAAAAAAACCGCTCAGCAGATTTCTTTTTTTTACATTCTAAACATTAAAGTTGATGAAATATAATGGCACCTTAGTGAACTGTTTCATCTAAAGTTTATGAAGAAGGAGGGGGGGGGGGAAATAAAGTTTCTGACAGTAAAAAGAAGATTAAGATTCTCGATATGCTTGGACAACTACCAAACGTTGACGGTAGCAACGCAATAAGTATGAGTGAATCTTCCATACGTACAGTTAAAAGTCAACACAAAATGATATCCGTATAAGTTCAGAACTTAGTTTCAATGTTAAAGCTTGCAGAGTCTGAGTAAAGTATATGAAAATGGAAGCTGCTCTTGCATTGTGGATTAAAGAGATTGGGAAGAGGGGCTTGTTGCCATAAATGGAAACGTTATAAAAGAAAAAGTGAAGCAACCGTATTTAAAAATGTATTTAATAAAAAATAACGATCTGATTATGCAGCATAAATCTTCATCATTTTCATTTTTTAACTCATAAATATTATTACTGTATTTACTGGACAGTACACAGTACTATTATAGTGCAGCATTTTATTATTACTACATGCTGTAAGTACCGTGTTTTTTTTATTTTATCAATCACTTTTTGTGCATTTTAACTATTTTATGTTGAATAAAACAGCTTTTTTATTTTTTAAATACAGTAAAAGTTGAGTTTTTTATGTAAGAAACTGTAATGTATCGTTGAGGAGGGCTTTAAAGCAGTTTGAGGGGTGCTTACAAATGTCTAAAAAATTTGGTATGTTTCTAAAAAATGTTTATGCATACATTTTTCCACAACGCAAAATTTCGGAGTCTTGGAACGCATCTCTCGCGTAAATCGGGACTCGACTGTGTGTGTATATATATATATATATATATATATATATATATATATATATATATATATATATATATATATATATATATATATATATATATATCGGTGGCTTCTATGAAGCTATGATTATTAATCTATTCAATATTTTTAACAGAAGCTTGTCATAGGTTTGTTCTATGCTCTGATTTTTTTTTCTTATAAAACATTTGTTTGGAACGTACATTTTGGCGGCCCCAGGTAAATTATACTTTGGATGTTTTATAATAGGGGCATTCCAAGGTATTTTTGACATTTATGCAGAGTCCGTAACGTGACCTTTTTTGCCATAACTTTTTAGTTTACTGTTTGATTAGCATATTATCTTATTTTGATCTTTTCCTACCAACACACCAGCTCAGATTAAAATAATTTGCAAATCAAACGGTAAATTAAAAAGTTATGGCAAAAAAAGGTCACGTTACGGACTCTGCATAATTTTAAAAATGCCGTGGAATGCCCCAATAGTATTCAAAGGTTGTATTTTCTTTCAAAATTTTGCAGGAAAAAAAACCTTTTTGTCATTTTTATTCCATTTGTTCACTTATTATTATTTACTATTTTATTTTTTAAAGACGCGAAGGGGTTTTCGCTCTAAATTTTTCTCAACACTGAAGTGAAATGCGCCCTCCCCCCCCCCCCCTCGTGGCGAGGGTCCCACCCTCTAAGCAACGCAAACAGTTCTTCACGTGCCCTCCCCCCCATGTCAAGGGGGCCCTCGTTGTTTATTTGAATTATGAATTAAAATTTTTAAACGGTGCGATGCCATAGATGGACATCCCCTTCATTAAATTTGATGGAAAAGAGGCAAGGGCCCCCATATGCAAAATTGTAAGGGGGGGATGAGATATTTTCCCCATGGTTTAGCTGAGTATTTTCCCCATGGAAACCGATTTCAGGACAGATTAGAGTCATTAAAATTTGAAATTTTTAGCAACTTATTAACAACTGAAGAAGAAATGTTTTTACATTTTTAAAAAGAAAAAAGTACTAAAAGCAAGGAAGTTCTAATTTCTAAGGGGGGGGGGCGTGCCCCCCCCTTGCCCCCTTGAAAAGAGGTTGAGGAATTGATTGTTAGAGTCTATTAACAATAGAAAAATGTACGCCCGAAAAATGTACGTGTGTGCGGCCAATGTTGGGCAAAGTCATCGCGTAGATGTACGAATCCGATAACGCTTTCTATTTGTTTTTTTTTTAATTGTTTATTTATATTTTTGATTGCGGAAGTCCTTGGTTTTGATGATCTACATTGCTTATCTCCGGGCAGAGAGTTCTAGAGCTGATTTGAGCGACGATTTGATAAGCAGATCGGTTTCAGCTGGTCCCGATTTCGAAACCGATCGCCGGGCACGCCTTTCTTCCGCGTCGGAGCGAATGGCAGCCCTTTCTTGCTGTTTTTAGACTTTTCGTCGGGGCCGTAGCCCGAAAATAATTAATCGGGAAGGGTTTCAAAACTTTCGTGCGGAGCTTTGCGCTATTTGTGCCATTGTTCAAGTCGTCTGGTTACCTGTTATATCTTTCGAATAAAGCAACATTCATGGCATTTAACAACATTTAACTGCGTTTTATTTGGACCTAAAGTTCTCTACCTTTAAAAAAACACCCTTTACTACGACGTACCTTTAAAAAATGTCACAAATTTCGCTCGTAGAGAACTTTATTATAGAACTTTGAGGTTGCGAAATAAGTAAAAAACGCCAGTTTCTTCTTTAAATATCAAAGTTTGGACTTCCTAGTGAAGCTAGGAATGCTGTCACAAAACCTGTGAAAACATGAAATCCTGGTAAAACCTTTCTTTTCCAATAGCTCTTTATATATGGCAGGAACTGTAATGAATTTGTTGTTGTTTCTTGTTCCAAAAGCAATCCAAAGTTTATCCAGACTTAATCTTGACAGGGAACAAAAAGTAAGATATTGCCAAAACTGTATCAACAACGCACATGACAGTGTTCCTGAAACCGTTGTCTACCATGTCTTGAAGATGCAGTATCATTCTTGAGCCTGTTTCCTCTGGGCTGGGGCAAGTAACGCCACTGAAGGAAGTTTTTGCGGTACTATTTCTCCTTCAACGTCTTCACCTAAAGTCGTTAGAACCTGCACATTTAATACTCACAAATTCTGTAATAATCACTAATAATCACAAATTCTGTAAATAGTAATTATTTTTGTGATTAATTTGTCGTAATCTAGCTAAATTAGGCGTTTACTAAATTATCTTTTATCTAAAATTATTGTAGCGACGTAACCTGTAAATAGTTTCTTGTAATCAGTATACAGCCCCCGTACATTCGGCCGAAGTATACGGCCCCCTCATTTTTGAATGATAAAATTGGTGAATGAAAATAAATAAAATAACGGTCTACGATTTTCGGGAATCTTGTGGAATATTTGAGAGTTCTCTTTTGATGTGTATCAATAGCGGTCGCATGATAAAAAGTCAGTTTCGAGTTAGTTTTTGCTTGTGAATCGTTGCGGAGAGCATTGATTGCTCTGTTTTGTGAAGCCTTTTGAGCTGTATTTTTGCTTATTTGGATGTAAATACGTGTGTAACCGTTGAGTTTTCGGTGTCGATTGATATTTGCTTAATTGCTGATGTTTAATTTAGCAGTTGTCGACGATCTTTCCTGTACATAGTGTAAATAAATCCCCTGTGTTTCTCTCAAGAACTGTATCGTCCTTGCAAGAAAGTTGAAGCTGCACCGGAACCGTTAACAATATGGTACTTACAACTAACGTAGATAACAGAGCAAGGAATCCTTCTTTGTTATGTGAATTTCATTAGCAACCTCGCCGATTTTTATGTTAAAGTGCCGTGTGGAAAGCCACTTTTGTATTCTTATTCCTGCTCCCCACTTCTCTCTAGTTTGACCTTGAATCGTTAGTGTAACATATCTGTCCCTAATAAAATCAATTCCCTGGCGTTGGAAAGTTTCAGTATCTTTACAAACGGAAGATAAAATATATTTTCACGGTAATCAACAAATGCTTTAGATAAAATTTACAAATTTAAAGGACCCCATTGATTGCCATAGCAACTGGGGTATTTATAGCATCTCCTGCAAGTGTGGACTTGGTTACGTTGGACAGAATAAACGCGCTCTCAAGCACCGTCTGAAAGAGCACGAAAACTATGTTAAACATAAAGAACTTGCTCGTTCTTCCATCGCTCAGCATTGTTGGATTTCTGGTCACTGTTTTGATTTTTCATCTGCAAGGATTATTTGTAAATGTTCTTCGGTTTTGTGACCTCGATTTCTGGGAAGCTTACTATATTTGGAAAAATTCTCATTCTCTTGTCAATGATTTTTCCTGCACTCCATTTTTTCATGATATTTCGAAGCATTTTCTATAATTGCCTTTCCTATTTCTTCGGTGTCTCGTACTCTTTTTGTCTCCTGGGCTTCTGATTGGTTGTCTCTCCCCCTGCTTTGAGCCCGGAGTGTACATGCTGTTCGCTGATTGGTTGTTTGATGTCTTGTTCCTGTATTCCTTATTGGTTGGCCCTCTTTGGTATAAAATAACGGTGTCCGCTTGGTTATTGTTAGTTCTCTCGCAACTTTGGTTGTGTTGGTGAGCTTTTTGCACTGATGAAGAGGCTCCATTGTAGCCTTGAAATAGTTATATGCTGCATTTTCTCCAATATTTGTGCTTTATTTACGTTGTTTTTTCACCCTAATCAAATGCTTTACAGGTCTGTGGCTTTAAATGACGCAAGTCGGTTGTCAGTTTCATCTAAAAAGATCTTTATGATGCAGACTTGATCTTATGATTTGTGACATAAGAAATCTAATAGATTATTTTCAGCAATCAGTCTAGGACCTAGCACATGAACAAAATAATGCAATAATTAAAGGGGATGGTGGCGGAATAGGATTGGACACGGGATCCATCGGCACTTAGGCGTTCTAGACCAGAAATGTCGATTAATTGAAGAGTTTGAGTGTGATATTGAGCTAAAACATGAAGAAAATGGTCGACTTCATCTTGAGCAGTACCACTCATTTCAAGTCAAATTTTTTATTCAGGTTCGAGCTCTTTATAGCACTTTGAAAGAGCCTTGGAAATCCCTTTTTTTGTGAAAATGACCAGATAGCAGGGTTATTCTGCACAGTGATGTCAATTCCCTTTTATGCACTTTTTTTTTTTCATTGTTTTTTTTTTTGAGCAATCACTGATTGCTTATTGTTCTCACCTGACTGTTTTGATGTCCTTCGATTTTATTTTCCCACCGCCACCCTCTGCAGCGCCACCGTCGACCGGCTCCTCACGATGCTGCTCCTATAGCGAAAGCCGTCTCCAGGTTGCGCCCATGTCCTACACAACTACACGCACACACGCATGCACACACAAACACATACACACTACCCACACATTCATGCCTGCACACCAGACACAAACACATATGCCTACATACACATACCCCCCCCCACCCACCCCCCACACTCACCCCCCTCACACACACATTCATATACACAACTACCCACACACTTATGCCAGCCTACAGACACAAACACACATGCCTACACACACATACACATACCCCTACACACAAACACACATATCCCCCCACACACAAGCACACACGCCTACATAGACACACTCGTGATTGCGAAAAACATAATTTGAATTCCAAGATGTCAAAATTCAAATTAATTTTTTTTTATTATTATTTTTTCTTAAGTGATAGACAATGATTAGCTTGCAGAAACTTTTGAGTGATGTGCGCAGATCCATTATATTTTTATCTGACTCGGGCTTTTAGATAAGCTAAGTGTAGTTTTTTAAAAAAAAATTTCTCACCCCGATATTACGAACAACCCCGATTTTACGGATGGAAGTTTCGGTCTCGATGAATGCGTTAAATCGGAGTCCGACTGTTTTTTTTTTTTTGAGCAATCACTATTGCTTATTGCTTTTATTTGACTGTGTTTCGCGTGCTATCATTTTATTTTCCCGCCGCCACCCTCTGCAGCATCACCGTCGATCGGCTCCTCACGATGCTGCTCCTATAGCGAAAGCGTCTCCAGGTTGTAGCCATGTCCTACACACACGCGCATACATACACAACCACAACACACACGCGTACACACAAAAACACTTACACATACAGGCATACATACAGACACCTACACATACCCACACACAAACACTTACATCTACACATACACGCATACATACAGACACCTACACATACACACCCACACACAAAAACATACATACACACACTTACCCACACATTCATGCCTAGCATACAAACACATACCCCCTCACACACAAACCCACACATTCATGCCTGCACACAAAACACATATGCCTGCACACACACATACCCCCCTCACACACACATTCATACACACAACTACCCACACACTTATGCCCAGCACACGGACACAAACCACACATGCCTAAACACACATACACATACCCCCTACACACAAACACACATACCCCCCACACACAAACACACACGCCTACATACATACACTCGTGATTGCGAAAAACATAATTTGAATTCATGTCAAAATTCAAATTAATTTTTTTTTTCCTTGTATGCATTTATTTTTAATCAGCCATCATTGTTGCCATTTTTCAATTGCAAGTAAAAATTTGCAATAAATCATATTGCAGAATTCGTAGTTCGATGTTCTTTCCCTCCCATTCAATATTTTGTAGTTACAAACCACGTGGTTCTTTGTTTTCAAACATCGCGTCCGCAGAGAAATGTTATTTACGTACTTCCACCGATAATGACTGAAGAAACGTTACCGCCAAATCCAATTAAAGGGAGGAAGGGGAAAAAAAAAAAAAAACAGTCAATGTCCTCGTCTGGGAAAATCTGTTAAAAAACTGGAGTGTTGGGTTCCGTTATCTGTCGCCTAATCGGAGAGGCTCTCTGTTTATATTTCAGAGGCAACTGTTTTGGAAGAGATAATATTGTTTTCTTCTGCTCGAGTGTACGTGTAGGTTTTCATTCGATTCACAGATTTCCCGCTCTATGCGGTTCTTATCTGCATATGGATTGATAGCGCACGTGACTATCTCGCTGAAGTTGCCAGCGAGTTCGCAAAAATTCTGTCAGTCACGCGTGTGCGGGAAACGCTGAGCGATTTGATACAATGTACAAAATAGAACTCCAATTATCCGAATCGGGGAACGGAACCTATTCCAGGGGTAGGAGGTGTCCTAAGATTTCCGAGTATTGTCATAAAATTCCTAGAATTTTCGTTATTTATTCCCTACTTACGCAGAAAAATAAAATTCAACCTAACGAGCTAATGTGTGCATCACATGACTTCCTTTTACTCCAATTTAATGTCATTTACCCATTATTGGCAGTTTTAATGTGATTCAATAGTTTACTCTCTAAATATCAACAACAGTGGCCAAATTAAAACCAGATTTTTTTAAAAAAAATTTAAAAAATCGCCAAATTTGTCGCCAAGTTGGCGACAAAACTTGGTGACCAAAAGACTGGCGATATATCGCCAAGTGTCCGCCAAATTATAACACCACTTGAATTAACCATCGAAATTAACAGTGGTTTCCCTCCCCCCCCCCCCAAAAAAAAGGAGCAAAAGACACCCTTTGGAGCATCCCGAATGCAACCAAAAAGAGAGGTGCACAACTAGACCCCCACTAGGAGTCTACGTACCAAATTTCAACTTTCTAGGACATACCGTTCTTGATTTATGCGACATACATACGTACATACGGACGTCACGAGAGAACTCGTTGTAATTAACTCGGGGATCGTCGAAATGGATATTTCGGGTGTCTGTACGTTCCTAGGCATATATCCACGTGTGGTCGGGTTGAAAAAAAAAACTCAACATTCATTCGGGGGTGTGTAAAATTGAAATTAAGGCCAATTTTTGAGTGAAATTTTTTTCGCGAACACAATGCTTCCTTTTTTTTTGTAAAAGGAAGTAAAAATGAAACATTTCATGATGATATATACTTATAGCTTAGGATGAAATCAACTTTGCAGACCCGAAGAAATTTTCTCTAAAAAAGAGAGAAAACCCTACGCTGCTGTGTTGCTTTTTTTCTGGAGAAGGGGGAGGAGGGGGGATGCAGTTAACCAAAATACATGCTCGATATAAATTCGTTTGTTTTACCTTTTCTTGGTAACCCTTGCAATCATTCCTCTTCTTCAAAATAATAAAGAAAATAGAAACAGCTGTTCAGCGAATTTTTCAGTAAAAGAGTTAGGGAAAAGTAATACAGTAAACACCCGATTATCGGCGGTCGGATTATCCGCGGCTCGGCTTATCCGCGGGTCTTTTCACATTTTATTTTATCATTTTTTTTAACGGTCATTAAATATTTTTTAAACTTATGATTGTGTTACTGTTCGTTTTTAGCTTTAAATGCGTATCTTTTTTCTACATTTAATGTTAGTAGATGCAATGTAGCAATGTTTTTAGCTATAACTTAAATGTATGTTTGAGTTTTATTCATATTTTTTAGCTATTGTATACAGTAGTAATGTTTTTTACCCATTGTTCGGATTATCCGCGGTTTTCGCTTATCCGCGTTTACCGTGCCACCCTATTCCGCGGATAATCGGGAGTTTACTGTATGTGGTTTGCTCTTTTTAATTTTTTTTCCCATTTGAAAAGAAATGAAAAATATATGAACCAGGGAGCGTGCACTCAACTGGATGAAGGGTAAAATATCACTCCTCATCCAATTTTAGGTATAGTCTCATGTAATTCATCTCTTATCTTCTCACAAGTGTGTGACAGTACCAAATAACATCGTTTTCCTTCATTGAGGCTTTACGCCTTTATTTTCTCCTTCTTGTTTCTGTCAAACACGTCTTTGATGACTGGGGTTCTGTGATAGTTAATGGCTTGTCTTCTAACATTTGGTGGGTTTTTTTTTTTTTCATAATTTTCTTTGATGTCCTAAAATTCTGAACTTTTAGGCTAGAACCGCAAACCATGTGGTAAAACTTCTCTGAAGGTTTGCTTGGTAACACTGAAACAATTAGTCAAAAGTCGTAACTACTTATAAACATCCATAATATATTAATTGGGAAAGATTTCAAATAAGATGTAAAACTGACATTGTTGAGAAAGCAAAAGAAATATAATAAGGCCTACGATCAAATTTGGTCGACGATCAAAACAAATACTCTGACATCGTCTAGAAAGAAATACACAAAAGTACAATAATTGGTTTATATATATAGTTCAGACGTCAAAGATAGATAGAAGCATTGACAACAGAAAACTGGTCTACACAAAACTATGTCTAAAAGTAATATAAGAGAAAAATTATTCAATTCAGTCGGACGATTTTTTTATTATTCGTGTTGCGCAACCGCTCCGCGCAAACGAATCGCGTCGCACTAGAAGCAAAATCACCGAGCTTTGGCGTCGCTACTCGGCGTGACGCTGAAATCAAAGTCACGTGATTCCGACGTGGCCACTCACGGCGTCGATTTCGCTCGGGCGCGCATGCGCAGAAGAATCAAGTTTTTCCTCTCGCCGATAAGCGACGCCGAAGGTCGGCGATTCGTTGCTAGGAAACCAATGCTTAAGGAACATGAACATATGACTGTTTCTGGAACGCCTGGAGCTTAGGGCTCCTAAATTCCCTGTATAATAAATATAGTAGAAAGTTTTAAAAAATAAAAACGGCTAAAAATTTTAAAAATAGAAAAGTAAAAGGAAATGAGTGGATAGGCCAATCGGAGTAGAGAGAGGATGGCTCCTCCCACCCTGGTGGCGAAATCCCGCGTAAGAATGGGGTCGCGACCAGTATGAAGTGTCATCCATGAGTGTTATGCAACATTCAAACAGCGTCCGCACATCACGTTCGCCACGTCAAACGGACACACTTACGTTTTCCGAACAGAGGGGGAAGCGTTCATACATTCGAACACGCGTAAAGCACATGTCGATACTCTCACCCAATAGTAACAGCGCGCTCATCTCGTGGCGACCAATGAAATGCGACTCCCAACTCTACGGACGTCAGAGCCGTCAGATATCTGGCTTCTAGGCACGTTGACGGGTCCCGCACAATACGGCTTGCTGTCATGGCAACGCCGGCCGAAAACTGGTTTTAGGGAGAAAAGTATACGTGGGTGACGGGTGTGCGGACGCAGTGTGAATGTTGCATTAGCTACCTACGAGTGCATCCTTGAGTGGATACGAACATTTTAAATTGTATTTTTGTTGTTTAGGCCTTATTAGCCGACAGGCCTTAATACCCGCGCCTACTTCATATGATCGCCCAGGGGCGCCGACTTGCACAATTTTTTTTTTTTGGGGGGGGGGAGGGGCTAAACGTCTACTGGAGTCTGAGGGGTTTTGTAATCCTGAGGAGTCTCTATCCCCAGAAAAGGATCAGATTTTTGCTCTTTGAAAATGCCAGTTTACATATTTCTTCTTTTTCGAAATTAATAGTCTCAAAAATGCAGTTTAATACCATGTTCGATAATATTAAGGAAAAAGGGGCTTTCCCCTCGAAAATATTTGGAAGGGATGTTATTGAAAACGCAAATGTATTCCATCTGTGATGATATGAGAGGGGAAGGAATGAGATTCGGAACATTTCCGAAATAAAAGTTCCAAAATACACAATTCCAAACGGTCTTTGGCGGTGTTTGAGGGATTTCCCGTGGAAATGCCTCGAAACCTTAATGTTAAAAATAGCATTTTGAGACCATCTTTGGTATCAATGGGGTACAGAAATATTTTGAAACTGAATTTCCAAAATCGCAATTTAAGACGATCTTCCAAGAGGTTAGGTAAAAGTCCCTCCTCCCCCGGAAAATTTGAATTCTTAGGTCTAAAAACTCAGTTGTGGCCATCTTTGATGACGTTAGGCAAAAGCATGTTATTCGGAGAATTAAACCGAAATTTTTGGAAATTGAAGTTCTGAAATTGCAATTTTAGACCGTCTTTTGCCGATGTTAGAGGAAGGTAAGGTTCGAACCATTTCTCCTGAAAGGTTTTTGAAATTAAACTTAGGCAAAATTTCATAACGTTAGAAGCAGGGTTGGCAAAAACCCAGGTTTTTGCAGAAAATCTGTAGATAAACTGCAAAAAATGAACCCAGCAAATTCAAAATAGTAGATAACAACTAATAACAAATGAAATTAATGCAATAAAAATCCGAAAACATTTTTAATTTTAAGTTTCGACATTTCTTTAATAAAAATGAGTAAATTCAGTACAGACGTGCGTTTAATAAAACATATAATTAAAACTTGAACTACCCCTCCCGCATTTTCAGGGCCCAGCTTTGTCTGTCACAGAACTATGTAAATAATTTATCATGTGCCTTTATGACTCCCCTTCAAGCCCCTCCTAGTTGTGACATGTTAAATTCGATACTGGGGAAAATGAATAAAAATTCTCCTTCAACGATGTTTCTTGCAATTAACAAGTCATTATTTTTTTAACGATAATTTTAAAAATCCACGTATTTTCTCTATAGTATGTAATGCTATGCATAATTCTTTAAGGGATCACAATACCTTTCAAGCAATTTTTTTAAAATTTAAGTAAATTCTATTTTTTGTTGAAACCATCATGCTTGCTTACTTTGTAATCAATAATTTTTTTGAAAAATTTTAAAATATTGCTTACTTTTTTTAAAAATTCAAAACATTTAGGAAAATTTCAATTTTTTAAAATCCCTAAGGCTTTTTTGTTTTTAAACTAATATCAAAAAATCTTTTTGCTAAACGATCACAATCATCATCTCTAAAAATCTGTGCATTCATTTGCTTTTGTGTTTACTAGAAAATGTTCTGTGATCAATTACGGAAAAAATCGTATTTTTTTTTTTCAAAAAAATTTGGTTTTTAAAGGTATAAAATGCTCTAAACATTTGAATCATTTATAAAATGCTTATCCCATGCACAGTTTTGTTAAATATATTATCTTAATTGCAAAAAGTATTACTTTAAAGCTGTATCTTTAATAGAAAAAAATCCTTAGGGTTTCTTATGACACAAAAACACAAAAAAACGATCATCGAGAAAAATCAATTTGAAGTCTTTCTTTTGCGTAAGAACACATAGCGAGCATGGCCTAAAACCCCCTCATAACTTTTTAAATATTTGAAAGCAAGCAATGAAACTTTTCCCCTGTGTTGAGAAGAGTTTTTAGTTTCGAAATAAGCAATAATTTTTTTTTTGATCGTTTGGTCATTTTTAACCCCTTAAGAAATGTTAGGTCCCCTAGTAAGATGGGGCCTTAGGCCTAGTCGGCCCGTACGGTAATCAGGCCCTGTAGCGAAGAGAATGTTCTCTCGCTCACAGGTCCGGCCAAGGTTTTCCGTATATACCGAGTAGAAAGTTCGTTATCTCGTTAGAACGGCGATTGGCCGCTGTAAACAGGCTCCTTTGCATATCAAAGTTCGCGGCCTTCGCATGTGCGCGACCCTTCCCCGTCAACATGTGCTCGAATTGCGCCGGTGCCGAGCCGGTTCGTTATCAGCCGATAAGATAGATTCTGCTCTATTTAAAGCACCGGGAGTGACTCAGAAGTATAGGAGGACGCGAACCATCCCTTTTGGTAAGTTCTTTTACCGCTTTCTCTCCCGCGGTCGGTCTCCTACTTTATTAGTGCTCTACAGTAAAATCTCAATTATCGGCGTTCGGTTTATCCGCTGGTCGTTTTTTTAACTGTCATTAAATGTTTTTTAAACTTATAATTGTGTCTTTGCTCGTTTTTAGCTTTTACACATAAGGCAGTGCAGAGCCGGATTTAGGGGAGGGCAGGCGGGGCTACTGCCCCTGGGCCTCCACAACGAAGGGGCCCCCACAATAAAATTTTCACAAAATATCCTAATTTTCACGGGTCAAAAAAATCGAAAATATATCTGATATATACATATATATCAAAATTTTCGGATATATATCAAAGTATCGGATATTTCCGAAAATATGATCTTTTTGAACCCTGATTATTGGCCTCCTCTCCTTCGTTGACCCGGGGCCTCCACACTTCCAAATCTGGCCCTGAGGCAGTGAGAAGCAAAGGGCAAAATTAAAAATTTGGAGATAACCTGCACAAATGGTAGGGGAACCTCTCCCATGTCTTGGGACAAGAGATTGTACTAGTAGCCCTGGTAAGTTCTTTTATACAGCATGATTTAGGAAAAGAAATTAAATGGAAATCTTTAAATCGAAACTTGAAAATGTCCACTTTGCTTCTCACTGCCTCATTTGTTTACATTCAATGTTACTAGATGGAACGTACAATGTTTTTAGCTATAATTTAAATGTGTGTGAGAGTGTTATTCATGTTTTTCTGCTATTCTGTACAGTAGTTTCGTTTTTCACCTATTATTCGGATTATCCGCTGTTTTCGCTCATCCGTGCCACCCTATTCCGCGGTGATCACTGTACTTTGTTTCTTGCCTGTGCTTGTATACTTGAACTTCTCAAAAAGAAAACTGTTTGCATCTGATCCGAAATGAGGTACTTTAAAAGTATATTCTTTTTTCTAACACCTTTAGCATCAGCTATTCAAAAGCGTAACGTACTGTAAAGAACAAAAGGGTAGCGCCACCAGTCACAGACAGGCTTAAGACATCGCTCTCGGGTTAACTCCATTTTCTGAGCCTTTCAACGCATTAGCCGTGTTCACAACTTACTTTTCAACCCGGTAAATCTCCGCTCTGGCTCCGCAAAAAAACCCGATTGAAAAATTCCCCGTTTCCATGTAAAAAGAGGTTCTCCCATTGTACCGGAGAAAGCGGTTTTTACCCAGCATCCTTAGCGGCTAGTAGACGAACTTGTTACGCGTAATGCATTCCCGGGTAGAATCACCGCTTTCACTCCAGAAGCTAGCAGGAGTAGAAAGATTCCGCATAAAACCCGCTAATAACCGGAACGCGGCGAAAAGCAGGTTTTTTCCGGGGTCGAAAGTGCCCATGGAAACGGCTCTATTGAGACTTTGAAAACTATTTACCTCTTATGCAACTACATCTCATCTAACGTTTGGCTGCCCCTGGATCCTCCCAGTTAGTTGGTTCTATTTTTATCTGCCCATTTCGAGAAAAAAGGTCCGACCCCCCAGTAACAGACACTGATCTGATGATACACAGTAACAGATAGAATAAGGAAAGAGGATGAGTCATGGACAGAGTACCCCTTTTCTCTTCAAAATGTGCAAAAGTTCTTTATTTTCTCAACTTACGACTGGCTGTTGCTGGTGCCGTTATCCTACTTGGCAAGTCTGTATCAGTCTATAGAGTGAAGAAATATACATAGAGAGGCCCCGTCTGTCGCGATCAAGGTTAGCCTTGAACTTTTATTTTTTGAACTTTTCCTTCCGCCCACCGCTTTTCTGATTTGAAGTGAACTGATTGAGGTAAAAAATAAATAGAATCGATGGAACACCGAAGATGATTTTCAATACAGTCCGATTTTTAAAGCTTGTTCCTTGAATTTGTAAATACTTGTTAATATATTGAATTTTTTTTCGTTTGATAGTACTGTGAATTTTTTTAGTCAATTTTAAAAACTCTTCATGAAGTCAAAAGATGCAAACGCCCAGAAAGAATCGGAAAATGGTAAGATTTTTACCTGAAATTTAAACTCAAGATACCGATTATTACACCGTCTATGGTAAAAAGGAGATGAAATTGAAGCCGCCATATTGGGATACGGCTGTGCAGTGTTGGGTGGGGTTACGATGACGTGATCGCTTAGCGAGAATAGTTTTCACCAATCTCGCAAAGAGACCGGATAAAGTAGCCGGCGGATTGGTTTTTCATTTTAATTCATGTCTCGATGCTATTTCAAAAACGTGCTTCATCATAAACTTGCAACAATATCTAAGTTTAAATTAACAACCAATTGAGATTCAGTAGTGATGTTTTGAATCAAGATGTATCTCAAGATACTTAGCAGGACGCTAAGGATCTCGGGAAACAGTGACGCAACTTCCGGCTTCAATTTCTTAGTATAGCGGGGCCTCTCTGTCATTTCTTTGCTCTATGAACTTAACTGATAAAACTCGTGTAGCACTCATAGGGTAACACCCCCAGTAATTGGCAGGTCACCAGTGATTGGCAGTTCCAACAAAAATGTCCTAAAATAATATTCGTATCCAATATTTTAAAAGTAGAAGACTATATAGCTACTGAATGATTCTTTACTTTAAAGATTATAACTTCAATTCATGTTACTAAATGGTAGCAGTGCATAGGAAAGAGAAAAATTTGTTGCTATTTTTGGTGCAAAAGCTTCTTCTCTGGCTTAAGGGAAGCATGCACATCAATCCATTGAAATCTGACTTAAAATAAATTTTAAACTTTGGTTGTCAAAAGTTTTGTTTAGTTGGAAAGGTGTTACTTTGAGCGGGTAGAAGTAAATTTTTGTCCCTTTTTGGGATTTTTGAAATAATGATGGATGTGTGTGTGTGTGCCATTTAGTGGTGCTTCAGTTTTGCTAGTCTCCAGTAATTGGCACATGTGCCTACAAATACTAATGTTTAGTGCAATATGTCACTGATACTTTTGCAGCAACTATATTATATGGGTTCTATTATTGATTTGAATCCTACAGCATACATTGTTAAATTTTTAAGAGAGAGAGAATATATATATATATATATATATATATATATATATATATATATATATATATATATATATATATATATATATATATATATATATATATATATATATATATATATGTGTGTGTGTGTGTGTGTGTGTGTTTGACCATCAGTCCGATATTGCGACTATGGAGAATCGGTTCATTTTTTATGGTCCCTCAGAATCATCGGGTTGACATTCCTTTTTATGTGAAAACAGCTATTATTCGTAAAATCAAAATTGCATGCCAACTGATGAATCAGCAATAATCTCAATATTTTTTTCCATGTGACATTCCAAATTTTTATTCTCTAAAATACGTTTTTAACGTCAAGATGTGTGATTTAGCATTAATTTATATAAAATTACCTACTTTAAATCAACATTAATTATATTACTTATGATGATGAAATTTGTATGTAATCTAAAAGTCAAAAATAAAGTGATTTTCCTGTTCTATAAACATGTGCCAATGTCTGGATCACGAGGTGTCATACACTGGTGTATCAGGTGCCAATGACTGGTGATTTTCGTAACTTTTTATGCATATATTTTTATAAAAGTGTCAATTCATTTTTTTAAGATTTTAGTGAACTAAATAGATGCTCAGATGTGCATTCTTTCATACAAAAATATTTGCAAGTGAATATTTTTTTTCGAAGTAATGAAAACGGAGGTAAGTTTAAGGACAAACTCTTAAAGTGCCAATTACTGGGTTCGTTACCTTACGTTACGCCGTTTTATCAATTAAGTTATTTCATTGCTGTAGAGGAAGCTAGCCCCCGGAATAAGATTGCACAAGGTGCAGAATGCTGCCACCGTATTTATGGAGTAAGGTTACACATTTTTTTACTATGTTTTTTTACTACTTCAACTCTCTCTCTTCGCTTTTTTTTTTTTTTTCCGACATCGCAAATGCTTAATTTTCGATTTTGTTCACTCTTTAGTTATTGCTTAGTTTTCAAGGGAGGGGCGATCGCCCCTCCCTTGAGGGACTCTCCGCGGGTGCGTTTTCGAAAATGAAGTTCAAAAAACTAAAATTCAGACGAATTTCATTGATGTTGGGAGGCCGGAGGTTTGGGTTTGGGACCCTCTCTCGGAACTCTTTCGGAATTAAAGTCCAAAACCTTGGTGATCAATATTTTTAAATCAGTACACATAGTAAAAAGTAAGTAATGAAAATCAATCGCCCCTCCCTTGAAAAAATAAGGAGTTATTTTGTTGTGGGCATATAAGTTTGTGTCTGTGTGCAGGCATGAGTGCATGTGGATTGCTCAAAAAAGAGCTATCACTTGAGCCTTGAGCATCATGACTTGTAAACTGTGTAGAAAGCGTCAAGTACAGAGCCCTTGGAAAACGAGGTCACGTGACCTTGGGTTACTGTCTTCTTGGAAAGAACTTTAAGATATGAATAGATTTCTAGAGAGTGATCGAAATAACTTTCTATTTGCTGTACAAGTTAAGGATTTCGTTTGTAAAAAGATAACGAATTAAAGCGCTGAAATTTTATCGCTCTCCTTGGAGCATACTTATCACCACTCGTTTTACGATCATTTGAAATCCGGAAGTGTCATAACAAATTGACTTCTGTGTTATCGTGCGCCAGTAGCTTTCTTCTTTCGTCAAATCTTCTGTTTCGGTTACAGTTACTCACTCAGCCGCACACATTGTTCCATTTCGGTTGCGGATTCATTCTTTTCGGCTGTTTTTGACATCAGCAGATCTAATAATTTTAGCTTCATTGGTGTGTTTAATCTGTATTTTGTAGAACGCAGCTTAAAAATATCTAAAAGAAAAAACGCTCGTCCTTTTCGAGTGGGAGAGAACACATGATCAGTCCTATTCTCGTACTTTACGCATTTGACTTTCGTTTTCAACTCGTTTCCGAGACGAATTGGGTGAATCGGATTCGTTTTTCGTCACTGCTCGAAAACGATATCGAAATGAGTTCGACCGGTACGAGCATCACCCGTTTTGTGTCGTTTGGAGGCTCAGTAAAACTTTAAGGCATTCTTTGAGGAAATTTGACTGTATGGGCAACTCCAACTTCCTCGGTAGGGGGGGGGGATTATAAATGTGCAGTTTATGCTAGTTGAATAATCGTCAAAAAAGAGTTGGGGTGTGAAAATTGGAATTAGGGAAATGATTGCTAAAGGTCGTTTTGTGCGATAGGAAAAGAGTGTAAAGAACATAAACGCTATTACTCAGCGTTTAAAGCAGTTCAAACAGTCACTGAGTTCTTGAATTTTTTTAAATTTCAGTCATTGTAATACAACCATTCATTTTAATTCAACCAAATTCAAATAACATTGTCTTTTTCAAAAAAAGATTTCATATAAAATAAGATGGAAAAATTTAGGAAAATGTAAATGGGCAATTTTATTTGACTGTGTGACAATGAGTTAAATGTATTCTGCAACCCTGGGCCTCTTTTTCGAAATTTCGGTAGTGGAAATTTATTTGATTTATGTTCAAACTTATCTTCGCGAAAACGTAGACATCGATGATTTTCCTTATTTTATACTAATGGTACCCGCACGGCTTTGCCCATAGTAGAAAATTAAAAAGTCATTTGGTTTGCCTGTATATTTACAAATAATTTGATGAATTTCTCACCAATTTGCTATATTCATTTGCTTGCCCATGTTATGGTTCCACGTTATGATAACTTAGTCATTTACTCGTCCATCGTATGATAATTTTGCTCGGGAAAATGTTCTTAAAATTGGAATAGAAAAAGAACAAAATCGAATTTTCGAAAAATCGCTTCGAGGTGCACACCCCCATGCTACAAACTAACTTTTTGCCAAATTTCATGAAAATCGGCAGAACGGTCTAGGCGCTATGCGCGTCACAGAGATACAGACATCCAGAGATCCAAATATCCATACAGAGAGACTTTCAGCTTTATTATTAGTAAAAAAGAATTACAGAATCGAAAGTTGGAAAAAAAAAATGTATATTTTGCGAGGTTTAAAGTTTTGCGATTGCGAAAAACTCGTGAAAATAAATGCGTTTACAGTTCGTACACAATAGTAGAGCAAATAAGAGATTTCTTCATTCTAATTTATCTTGATGTTTACGACGTTGTAATATTTGCGAAAACAAATGCAACATGGCAGCGAATGGCGTTTGCGTTCGACGTCATCGAGAGCAATAACGAGCCAATCCCGATCAAGGTGTGCTGAATAGAATGTCGTATTTCGTTCATAGCGAAGTCTCTACTTAACTGACTCGATTAAAACCTTGTTGAGATCCTGCATTGAATTTACGAAGGTAATGCATCATTCGCATTCACTTGGTTTCTTTTCTTTTTTGAGCAATCACGATTGCTTATTGCAGTGGCGCACACAAGGGAGGGGTCGAGGAAGTCCGGACCCCTCCCATACGCCTTGCTCCCCCCCCCCCGATTGATTACGATCCTACGTATTTTGTACGCAGAATAATCTCAAGCAAAAGTAACAGTAATTTCAGCTCTAATAAGTTGAAAACTAAAATGATCATGTTAAAATATTTTTTTAAATATTGTGCACTTTTCCCATAACCAATTAATTTCTTATAAGAAGCAGAATGGTGATTATAAATGTATACATTGTAATAATCGTTTTTTTAGTCTTGTAATTAGCGTAAAATGAGATTCCACGAACTTGAATCCATTTTTTAATTACGAGAAAAGAAAAAGCGTAAATTATTTTGCTTTCTGGTTATTTATTTAAGTATATTTCTGTAAATAAGGCTAATTATTTATTGAATAGTTTATTTTTTACTGCTTTTCGTTCTCGGGAATCGATAAAATCAAGTCAATATGTTTGACGGCGTATTGGAGTATGATATGAGAATGATGCTTTCGACCTTGGACCCTCCCCTTGCAAAATTCCTGTGTGCGCCACTGGCTTATTGCTTTCATTTGACTGTTTTGATGTCCTAAAGTTTAGAAAATACCCCCTGAATCTCCAGATTTGAACTTAATGCAACATATTTAGAGATATTTGGTGCCTAGATTACGAAAATGCGGCTTTGAAACGAAAATAGAGCTAGAAACAGTAAGACTCAAAGTGTTGTTGAACACTTACTCAGAGATTACGCAAAAAAAAAGAAAGAAAAAAGAATGAAATTTATTCCCAGGCGTTTAAAAGGTGTTGTTGATACTGCATGATAGCCTACTAAATAATAACTTAATAAAAAGTTAGATTATCCAATAAGATATCGACATTTTTTAAAGTGTACGAAGACTTTTGTGATAAAATTTCAGGCACTTTTTGGTTTTTTATTTAAAAAAAAATAAGTTTTAATATTTTTAAAAACTTTTCATGTAGTTTTGTTAAAAATTGATCATTGATCTTATAATTAAATACCAGTTCCGAAATATTAATTCTAATCAATGGATAGGGGCCAATTTCGCTGAAAGTCGTAGGTGTACGAACACTTTTGGGAGCCACTGCATGTATCTCACTTACGTTGTAGTGCTAGCAGTTTCTCATCTCTGAATTTTATTTTAAATTTCAAACTTAATTTCAGTCGTTTTTTATGTTTTTATTTTAATTGTGTTCTATCGCATTATATTTTCGGCGCCATTTTAATTGGATTTCAAGTTGCAAGTGAACGCGATTAGCGGCCCGGCAATGTCTTGAAGTTCATTCGCCCCAATCCCCATCCATATTTTAAATGGCTGCTCGAGACGAACCTAAAGATCCTATATGCGGAGAGATCGGACAACGGCGCGAAACCGGTTCCATGGGCAACCGAGACGAAATAGTAAACGGGCAAGCGTCCGAAAAGCGCATGCGCACAAGCCAAGGCCCCTATATATACGAGCCGGTGCATCAGCACTCATTTTGGATCGAAGCGCGTGTTTGAGTGGTTGTCTTTTCTGGCGAGTTGTCGCGTTTGGCGATTGTTCACTGCGAGCGATTACACAGGGCAACAGTCATTTTGGTGCACGGATATTTGGAGCTGATTTGGTACGAATTTGGCACACTGAGTTCAAATATCACATCAGTTTTTGCACAGGAGCTCAAATTTCCAAGGTATTGAGCTTGAAATATATGTGACATGGGTTTAAGTTACACCCATAAATCAAATAAAAAACGAAGCATGGAATCTTTATTCCTACTGTATGATACAAATAAATCAGAGCTACCAGACTAATAAGGCTGTTGGTCAAGGATCCCTGATTTTTAAGGGCCCCCGAAAAGACTAAAATTGTAATAATCGATTATTTAAGAAAATGAAAGAAAATCAAGGTATTCTCCTTTATTTGTTTACAATTTTTTAGGTGTACAAGTGTAGGATGCACTGCCTATCAACAACAAGTATATTGAATGAGTGGTTCAACACCTCAACACCCCTGAAACCACCACCCCTGATTCTCCACTAATGTTTATGTTTTTTTAGGTTTGACTGCAGAGGTCCCTCCATAAATGTTTGTTTAGGGTTACACTCTATATTAATCGAGCCCTGAAAATACAGTGAAACCTGTGTAAGTTGACCACTTGCGGTGCAGTACTTTGGTGGTCAACTTAGACAGGTGGTCAACTTATAAAGGGGGTAATGATTTTTCTTTTTTTGTCGTTTCTTGCACCATGTATTCATTTTTTGACTAATTGACACTTACTCTTTCCGTTCAACTCACTTTCATTGCTTAACATTACTTTGAAACAATAATTAAAAATGTTATTTAAATATTTTTTGAGATTATTTTCCCAGAATGACGTATAATGTGCCATGCAAATTTAAAATTTCAGTAAATTGATCAAAAAGTCTTATTGTTTATGAAAAGTTACTCATTTGATATTGATAGTTCCTAAAAATTCATAGCTAATCAAAAGTTACAAATTTTTCGCTTTATTTTTTTCTCATATACATTTACAACCCCATGATGATCTACTCAAACTCAAAAGGAGGTTTAGTTATGCTGCTGTTTCATTTAGTTGGTAAAATGCTGGTCTGACATCAAAAATATTCTTGGAAAGCTATAAAAAAATAATAATAAAAAAAAATAATTTGCTAAATAAAATTTTGAAAAATAAACCAAGTGGTCAACTTACAAAGGGTTTTTTACAATACTCCAAACCAAATTTGGTGTTTATTAGTGGTCAAGATAGAGAGGTGGTCAAGTTACAGAGGTTTTCCTTCATTATATAAGATAGGACTAATTCCGTTCCAGACAAAAGCGGTCAACATAGACAGGTGGTCAACTTACAAAGGTGGTCAACTTTACAGGTTTTACTGTATTATATACAGATATCCAACTCATCACACATCACACGAAGCGAATATATGCAAAGCAAGAACTTACAAGTTGACTTGAATTCGTTAAAACATTGTTACTAATCTCGCCAGATATTTACTTCATGTAGTGAATTTTCCTGAGCGTAACTGAACTGCTGACTGACAAGAGGGCAAATATGCTGGAAGCAAACATTGTTTTAGAAGCCTATACTAGCTTCAGAAAGGCGCAAAATGGTGTTAAAACTGCCTATTTTGGATAAAACAGCCGTACTTATCTGAAAAAGTAGAGCTGCTAGAGAAAAAACTAATTTCATATTTCGATTCAGAGCCCCAAACATATCTAAAATCAGTTTTCATACTCTGGGCACCAAAGAAAAATCATTTTTTTTGTTCCCCTGTGTTATTAGCGGCACGTGAATTGTTTATTAAATAAAGTATTATTTGCGGCACATTTGGCGAAACGCGGAACTTTTCTGTGGTAACCCTAGCTCCGCAACGATGAAAATTCCGATCCAATCAGGCTTAGAGCCTAAGTGTGAGGCCGACGCATCCGCCATTTTGGAGCAAGAGTACAACAGGGAAAGCTACCTTTATTGGCAATCCTTCGCCAAACAGGGAGCGAGAGAATCGGAGAGCGAAGATGAACATTGGCGAAATTTTGGAAACAGTTGGCGTCGTTTCCAAGCTGCCAGTCACTTCGCATGCCATTATTTATCCATTTCTTTTTTCTTTCTGCATCTACTTTAAATCTGAAGAGCCGAAATCCTTTTCTGGAGCTATTTACACAATTAACAGCCGAACAACCACCCATTTGACTCAATTTAACACATGCTAAAGAAATGTAAACATCGGCAGCAATGCTAACGCTACGAAGCACTGGATCAAGTTTGCTCCAAAATGGCGGATGCGTCGGCTCCTCCACTATAGGGGCCTTAATCAGGCTAAACTTAAGCTGATGCGTCGGCCTGTCTATATAGCGGCTCTAGCCGTAGCCTACGAGGATGCAAACACTGGAGATGCGCGGTTGCTTTGTCGTAGGCTACGCTTTTGCCCGTTTACTTGCTCGTTCAATGGCTGCCGCTCCGGAGTTGCGTGTACTGCATGTACTGTTTGACCACGGATGGTATGTAATTTGGCAATCTGCCATGTAAAGACGATTCCATCTGAATGAATCTAGGTGGGGAGAAAGGAAAATCCATGGGATTTTGAGCACGCGTTTTATAATGTTACTAGTTTCCTTATTAATTTATTGCATTCTCAAAAACAAAATAAGGGGGAACAAAAGTAGTTACCCTGGAAACAACAAAAAGAAAATAAACTATTTTCATTTCGTTCAGGAACGTAAAAGCAAAATGGTAAGCTCAAAACTTTGTTGTGAATAAATAAATCAATCAATTTTTGCCGTGAGAATATAGATCGAATCTGCTTTAGATTTAAAAAATGCAGCTGTGAGCAAATTTTCATTTTTTACAAAACTGAGACTAAATAATAGAGAGGCAAAAGTGCACATATGAAACAAACTAACTAACATCCCTATAAACTAATAGATACGCCCATTTCCGCCTATAAACCGAATATTAGACTTTCTATGTAATCGATGGTCATCAGACAGTATGGTCTAACGGCCGCTCGTTCCTTCTGTGCAGATATGTCTCCTTCACCGAGCAAGATCAGCCAGCGGACTCGGGTTACGTCCTGCAGCCTGGACTTCGTGCGGCCCGACTTACCCAGCAAGTGCACGTGGCACCACGGCGCTCCCGTCGACGAATCAGTGCACCAGCACCCCAAGAGGTAAGTGGCACCTCCTTACAATACATTATGGCACTCTAGCACACAACCTGTGTTGGAAAAATTTCCAACATAGCAGAGTTGCAGCTTAGTCTTGAAACAAAACATCAAGCATTTATACAACAGTAACGTATTTATTAAAAACAACCACAGCGTAAATAAAAGGCAGCATGCTAGCAATTCAGAATCTCAAAACCAAAAAAACACAGAAATGCCTCTTCTTTATCTTCTTTATCTTTATCTTTTCTTTACTAATAATAAAGCTGAAAGTCTCTCTGTCTGGATCTCTGTGACGCGCATAGCGCCTAGACCCTTCGGCCGATTTTCATGAAATTTGTCACAAAGTTAGTTTGTAGCATGGGGGTGTGCACCTCGAAGCGATGTTCCGAAAATTCGATTTTATTCTGTTTTTATTGCAATTTAAAGCCTATTTTTCACAATATGAAAAATTATCATATAAGCTTTGTGCTACAATAAGATTAAAGCGAAAAAACAGCGTAAATAAAGCACAAATATTGGAGAAGATACAGCATATAGCTATTTCAAGGCTACAATGGAGCCTCTTCATCAGTGCAGAAAGCTCACCAACACAACCAAAACTTATTGGTTATATATTATTTGGTTGTGTTGGTGAGCTTTCTGCACTGATGAAGAGGCTCCATTGTAGCCTTGAAATAGCTATATGCTGTATCTTCTCCAATATTTGTGCTTTATTTACGTTGTTTTTTCACTTTAATCATAATCCTATTTTTCACAAGTTCGATAATATAAGTTGTAAATATTTCATTCACATATGGGTCATTATACAAAAAACGTATGTTTTTAAAGTTGGAATTCATGAAAAAAGAATCTTCAATTTTTTAAAAAAATACTTTATATTGTTCCTTTTAGGCACCTTTTTTCTCTTACATAGTTAGTCACATTCTTTATTGGTTATTTTGTAAGTTTTTTTTGTACTTAAAATTTTGAACCTGGACGGAGGGTAACGGATAGAATAAATATATATTTTAAATGTTATTTTTAAACTTTTCATTTAAATAAACATTACATCTTGTATGAGGAACACTATTTAAACTGATTAAAATGTACACATCTTTCTTAAAATGGATTTTTAAAGAAAGTTGTATGCTCCATTTCTGATTGTATATTAGGGGGGATCGAAAAACACTTTTTTATCTAATCGATTTCTAATAGCGCGTAAAACTTGCGCATTAGTATCCTAATAACGGGTGAAATAATTTTAAAAATTATAAATTATTATTGAAATTGCGCAAAAGCCCTCAAATTGAGAAAAAATCGGCAATTTTTAAATACGTATATATTTTTTTAAAAATAATTTAGTTTATTTCTGATGATATAAAAATGTATAGGAAAAATTTGGGGACACATTGTCAATGACTGGAATTCGCGCAGAAAGCCTTAAAATACCATTTTTAATGTAAAAGTTAAATTATTTCAAAAATTCTTAAGCTGACATGAAGCTATAAAAGTATACTGTTAATTATCCGTTTTAATGTTTTGCATACATTTCTCATATTCTGAAATGACTCAGGATTCGCCACGTGCAGAACCGTTGTTTCAAATTTTTTCGGGGGAGGGGGGGGGTTAAAGGGTGCAAATTAAATTGAAGTTTCGGTGGAAAACAGCAAAAATCACGCCCGTCCAAATGTCCAAATGTATATACATTTGCATCTCAAAGACGTGGTGGAGGGCAATGGACCCCCCTCCCCCCCACCCTCTCTCAATCACGTGGCGGAAGCAGCAAGTCAAGTCTCACTAATCAACCTATACCCAATCAACCAACCAATTTGGATGTGATTTATTATGCTGAAGTTCTTTAAATTATGAATTAGTGTCAAATGTTCTTGATCTGATTGTTATTTACTATGAAACAGGCCCGTGTCCAGATTTTCATAAAGGGAGGGGTTTTGAAAATTATAAATCTTTATCTGGGTGGGGGAGGGTTCAATCCCTCACAAACTTAATTTTTACCTAAAATTTCTGATCCCAGTAATGGCATTTCTGTACCTGTAAGAACGGCTCTGCCCCCACACTACCTCCAAGCTCCAAAGGATAATTCTTGCTGCCCAAGTGACCGTAGTATACAGCTTCTTTTTAATAAAACCTTATCAGTTTTATTAGAAAACCTTGTTCGTTTTTTTTTTAAATCAAAATTGTTTACTACGCGGTATATTGCAATTAGTATTAAAAACTGTCCACAGAATTTTTGATATTGCAGCATGTATTACATTCTGAAATAATGTTTAATCAACTAAATAAGAGCTGACTGCAGATGCAAGTTAATTATCAAACACAATCATTAATGCATAAGTAATATTAATGCAGTTAAGTAAGATTTTTAATTGACAAATCGTTGAGACATTATTCCACCATAGTTTTTCCAAAATATCATTCTAGTTTGTAAAAAAAGGGAGGGGGCTTTCTTTTTTAACGAAGCACTGCACACAAACTTTCAAATTAAAATTAATAAAAGTCAAATATGCATTCTCTTGGCTTATTATTTCTCCCCAATGGGAGGGGTTTAACCCCTAAAACCCTCCCCTTGGACACGGCTCTGACTATGAAAACCCTCTCGGTTTTTCTTCAGCCTCTGTCACAAGTTTTGCTCATCTTTCTACCGATTGAGTGTGCAATCAAATGTTCAAGTTATGGCAGGGTTTTGGCTTTCAATCAATATCAAACATCTGTTTTAATGCTTTACTTATTTTTTCATTATGTTAAAGTGACTCAGGACTCCCACGTGGAGGTAGCAGCAAGTCGAGTTCTCCCCCCTCCCCCCGCACACTCCCTACCCAATTTGTGTGTGATTTTTCTGTTGAAGTTCAGTCTACTCTGACTTAGTATCACATTTTTCTTCAAAGATCCTGATCTGAATGTTGTCTGCTTTAAAAAAAATCATCTGGATTTTCCTGCCCGAAAATTTTTCCACCAGTCTCTGTCACACGTTTTGCACATCTCTCTACTAACTGAGTATGGCCGGAAATTTCACCTTTTAGTTCAAGTTTCCATACCCCGAGCACAGAAAAATTTCAACAAGTGATCGAGAATTAACTGTTAGAAATCTCAGACCCCTCCGTTATTGTCAACGGTCAACTATGCTGACTGGGGATTAGGACTTTATGTTCCCCAAAATTAGTCCACCAAGCGTAATGCAGATACTCGAAAAATGATACTGTACAGCTCCGACAAGTTGAGCTATGGCCTTGAACAAGTCAGTCCATTTCTTCAAGGGAGAACAATCAGTAAGAAGAGGCATTGTTAGGTGTGGTTGGACTACCGTTGCAACCCTTTTATTGGCGAGAAAATCCTGTACCGCTTGCTAATATATAGGTATAGTAATATTGTTCGCCAAATAGCCAATACAATTTGCCATTTGTATTGCCCATTTGGTGTTGCCCATTGTTAGGCTGAAGGGCCCCTCGACTAGCCCTAATGGCAAAAAAAGCATACTTCTAAATTTTTTATATTAGGACTAGCTGTACCCGACGCGCGTTGCTACGCCAACAAAAAAGTACATCATTATACTGATTTTCAAGACAATCGGTTGAACGGGGCAGAAGTTGCTACTCTGCAGTGCCACCTGGTGGCGAGTGGCTTCAATGTGTACCTTCTCCGTGGAAAAATACATATATATAGCAATTTTCATAATAATCGGTCCAGGTATCAAGTGAAGACTCAAATTTTATACTCACGCAGTTTGCAAGATCAATCAATCGCTAAAAATATCAAATAGAAAAAGTTTCAAATCCCCCGTTGCATGAAAAGCCATAAAACAATAAAGAAAGAATTTATTTGTTCAAACTCAAGAAAAATGGCAACAGCTAACTTCTTATCAATGAGATATTTCACGCGAATTCATTTCTGCATCCGATCATTTTATTCGTATTTATCCAATGGATTGTGACTTAAATTGGAATAAAAAAGGAACTATCGATCGGATTTTTTTCCAGCTGGTCTATAAACATTCCCAGTACCAAAAATAACAAACGGTGAAAGTTTCAGCCAAATCTGCCGGGTAGTTTTTGAGTTCTTGGATGACATACAGACAAACATTCATTTTTACTTTCTTCTATATCTAATATATAGAAGAAAGTATTGGATTCGTGCAAATTTTCAAATTTCGAATTTTGACGGATTCGAACGTTTTGAGGTGTGCTGAGTCCATTTCGACCATTTTTGGAAAATGTCTGTCTGTCTGTGTGTGTGTGTGTGTGTATGTATGTGTGTGTGTATATGTATGTATGTGTGTCACGTCTGTGTGTGACCAGTTTTTTGTGGCCGCTCTACAACAAAAACTACCGCATGAAATCGAACGAAATTTAGTACACATATGTGCCCCTATGTGAACTTGTGCCCATTAGTTTTTGGCGCGAATTCCTCCAAGGGGGGTGGAGCAAAGGGACGTTTTTCGAGTTACGCGTGCTTGCTATTCCTCAGGAAGTTACTGGCGGAATCAAACAAAATTTGGTCCATATGTTGGTATTAACAGGAACAGGTGCTGATTCAATTTTGGTGTCAATAACTCAAACGGGGGTTGAGCTATAGAACGTTTTTTGTCGTCAATTGTGACTGCTGTATCTCAAGAAATAATGAACGGAATGAAAGAAAAATTTATCGGCAAGTAGCCCTTAGTGGGTATAAGAACTGATTTTATTTTTGTGTCAACAGCTAAAAAGGGGGTAGCGCAATCACCCGTTCTTTTTTTCCATTTTGAGTGCCCTATCTCAAGAAGTAATGCTACGTTCTGGTTGAAATTTGGAATATATGTGAATCCATACGTAAACAGGCTTTGGTTCTATTTTGACGCCGATCGCTCCAAGAGGTGTTGATTTTTTTTTTTTTTTTTTTTTTTTTTTTGCGAATAAAAAATATTTTTATTAATGCAACAATAAGAAAGATAAATCGTAATAGATTGTCGTCTGCGTATTTCTCGTGATTTTAATTGTATGGAAATGATAGGAAATATTATCTCAATGATTTAAAATTTTTAACTGTTGCCATCTTATGTTTGTTAACAAATAAAATATTTGTAATTCATTCAAGCAAGGCTTTTAAAATAACTTTCAATTTTCGCTCTTTGCTTTGCTTTTGCAATAATTCAGACATTGGGTCAAGTTTTTGCATGTGTCATTTTGTTTTTGTTGGGAATATTGCTTCCTCGTCAAGCATGGGGAGGGATCAGAAAAAAAAAAAAGAAAAATATAGAAGAAAGTTTCGTGATGGGCACAACATACTAGTTATATATATAGAAGATGTAGGAAATTTTGAAATGTCAATCACCAAGCTGTTCTAATTACTGTAATTTTGTTATTTTAATAATATTTATGAAATCAAATGCCATATAACAAAGTGTTAATCATTTTTTCTTGATTACAGTTTAAATCTATGAATAATCCTTCTGCTTTCAGATTAGATACTTTTATTAAATATATATTACTTTCCCCGCAGGTTGCATTCATGTCAGTCAGTTACCATGCTTTTATTTATTTTTATTTTTTTAAATCATCTGAAATGCATTTTAGAAATTCAATTATTCCATTAAATTCAGCTTGAAAAAAATAAATAAACCAGGAGAAAACATTTTTTTAATGGATATTTTGTGTTGCATGTTTGTAATATTCAGTCAGTTACCAATATGTCAGTCAGCTACCAACCTGTCGTAAATAATGCAAATATTTATTTTAGCAATACAGTGGCCGCCGCTTATATGAATCACGTTTGTTCTAAACAGTTTTTTTTTCCTTTTGGAAACGCTACTTTTTGCGAACTACGGGGAACATAGGAAATAACTTTTTTTCTCTCTACTTAAATAAAAGAAAAGCTTTTTTTTTTTAAAGTGATCTTTGTTTTTGTTAATGGATGGGCGGGGAGGTTAAAATAGATATGGATAAGAAAAATTAGAGATAGATCGTACAGGTAGATAGCCGCCGAAGGCGGCAATCTTGGCGTGAAAAAACGAAACACAAGTGGATATAAAAATAGAAAATATTTTATTCAAATTAATTTTGAAAAAGCGAGAGATGGATTGATTAGTACCGCTGCCAAATTTATTTAAATAGCCGCCGGAGGCGGCAAACTTGATGTAAAAAGGTGAATGACACAAGTTAGCCAAACAGCCGCCGTAGGTAGCTGCGTGCATGAAAAGGCGAATGGCGTAAAAATGTGAACAAGCTGATTGCCGCAGGCGGCTAGTTCCAAAAAGATTCACCGCCTCGTGTCGTGTCTGTAAATCGGGTTTTCCTACTAATGCACCGTCCGTGCCGGTAAGTCTTCCCTTGCGCGTTTCCAGATCGTTTTCAGTGGTGACTTTCGATTCCAAAAAAGTAAGGGTTCAAAAATCAAGCAAGTTTGTTGTTGGATGAGGGGTTAAAGGGTGGCGTCCCCCCTTTTTTTTTTTGTAAAATTGAGGTCTATATTTGGATTTAACGTCATTGATTTTGTAAACATTTCGGATTACGGCCTCAAGAATCTGGACGTACGGGACACACCTATCTTAAACACTTGATAATAAGTCAGTTAAGATAGGTGATTAAGATAGGTAATTAATAAGTCAGTTATTATAAAGGTTTATTATGCTCGAAATATTTGAGTCATTTATAAAATGCTTATCCAATGCACAGTTTTGTCAAGTGTGTTATCCCAATTGCAAAAAGTATTACTTTAAAGCTGAATAGAAAAAAAATCCTTAGGGATTCTAATGACATGAAAACACAAAAAAACCATCATCGAGATAAAGCAGTTTGAAGTTTTTCTTTTGCAGAAGAGCACATAGCGAGCATGGCCTAAAACCACTCCTAACTCTTTAAATATTTGAACTAAAGCAATGAAACTTTCCCCCTGTGTTCAGAATAGTTTTTAGTTTTGAAATAAGCAATAAAATTTTTTTTCGATCGTTTCATTATTTTTGAGGTACTGTAACTCCTTAAAGCAGTTGATTTAGCATTAGCTTACTCAATTTTTCTTCTGCTAGCTACACAGTTATATGACTCAGTATAACATATTAATATACATTAGTCAGTGCACAGTCATGAGACATTTTCATTTTTTCTGAACGATGTTTAATATTTAATTAGGCACTTTTGATTTGAATTAAAATTATTACATTACGAATAATTTTATGCATACAAAATACAAGTAAAAATGAATATTATACTACTTTGTTATATAAATGATGTATCATAAAAATATAGTATATACTTTTTGGTAAGAAATGAATTACTGCGATTAATATACTTTTTATATTGAAACTAGTGGTCCCCGCACGGCTTTGCCCGTAATAGAAAAATCAAAAGGTCTTTTGGTTCGCCTGTATATTTACAAATAATGTATGGTGAATTTTCTCGCCAATTGGCTTGTACCCGTGTTACGGATCCACGTTATGATCAATTCGTAATTGACTCGTCCATCTTATGATGTTTTTGTTCTTAAAATTGGAATAGAAAGAGAACCGCATCGAGTTTTCGAAAAATCGCTTCGAGGTGCACACCTTCATGCTACAAACTAACTTTGTGCCAAATTTAATGAAAATCGGCCGAACGGTCTAGGCGCTATGCGCGTCACAGACATCCTACAGACATCCAGACATCCTCCGGACAGAGAGACTTTCAGCTTTATTATTAGTAAAAAGATAAAGAAGAATACCAGTTGAAAAAATAAGTATTGAAAATATCAAAATATCATGATATTTTCAAAATAAGTATCGGGTATATATATCGTGATTTATATCATGAAATATATCGACTGATATATGGATGCCATAAAACAAAAAGCTGTGAAAAGTTATGAACAGGGCCTAATTATCGCACAGGCCTACTAGGCTTGGGGCCCCCTCTTCCTAAGGGGCCCCAAATTACTTAAAGAATTATGCATAGCATTACAAATATACAAAAAATACACACATTTTTAAAATAATAGCCTTCAGGGGGGCCTCCAAATTATTGTGGGCCTTGGGCCTCATGTTCAAAAGAGTTCCACTCTTTTTAATTCCTATGATTTTATTTTCCCGCCAGCACCCTCTGCCAGCACCACTGTCGCGTCGACCGGCCTCACGATGCTTACACACACACACTCATGCTTGTACACAGACACAAACACATATGCCTACATACACACACACGAGCACCTGCACACACGCGCGTACACACAAAGCACTGCATACACGACACGCACACATACTCACATACATACGCACCCACACACATGCGCCTACACAAACACACACGCATTCATACACTCACGCTCGTGATTGCGAAAAACATAATTTGAATTCAAAATACCAAAAGTTCAAATTAATATACATTTTTTTTTTCTGTTGATTCTATCAGTTTCAGTGACTAAAAGTACTACTTTTGACTGAAGGAAACAACCCCATTCTTTAACCGTCGGGGCAAAGCTCGGTGTGTGATTGGAAATTTGTTTTGATTGTCGTTTTCCTTTCAGGGCCAAAGATCCCAAAGTCCTGCCAAACGTGTTGCATGCCATCGGGAACACGCCCATGATTCGCCTCAACAAAATTCCTCAGGAGTTCGGAATCAAGTGCGAGATGTGTAAGTCATTCACACCTTTACCCCTCTAAGGACAGGGTTCGAAAATATCATATATTTTGATATATATCCGATATTTTCAATCTGCAGATGAATTTTGAAATTGCTTTTGTATTTTTGAAAATTTTTGGTTGCAAATGTTGTTAGTTTTAAAACTGATTTAATTTTGAAATCTCTGATTTTTGCATTAGTCTTCATTTTTTAAATATTAGCTTTTATTGTGATTTAAGGTCAACGGTATTCAGTCTCTCCAATCTGTTTTAAATCATGATTTTGAATTTTTTATAGTGTGGTCTAAAAGGTTTTGTCTAACGCTGAAACGTTTATATGAACTGTATCTAAATTGGCCCTTAATATTTTAATTATTGTAAAATAGTTTACGTTTTCAAATAGTACTAATTCATCCTTAACCTCTTGCCTCTGATACCGGGCAGCGCTTATTTTGAAATGCCGGCCTGAGCAAGGCCCGACTAAGTGAAAGTAAGGCCCAAGGCCCACAATGATATGGAGCCCCCCCCCCCTCTCTATTCTATCACTTCAAATCAATGCAAAATAATATTCAATTTTATTTGAAAGAGGATGTTTTCAATCAATAAATAATTAGTTTTAATATTTTTCCCAAAAAACTTGATTTTTTAATGATATGCAGTAATTTTTAAAAAATTCGGGGCCCCTTAGGAACATGGGGGCCCAGGCCTAGTTGGCCTGTGCGGTAATCAGGCCCTAGGCCTGAGTTCGGGCAAGAGAAAGATCGAAAATGCTTCCATGATGCCAGAACTTGGTTCGTCCAATTCCAACACCCACAATTTGGTGCTAAAGTTACCCCCCCCCCCCAAGAGAAGCAGTATTTTGAACTATTTTTCGATCACAATTTTATTCATTAAGAAGAAATAGACAGGTGAGTATAGCTTTTTTAAGTTTGATTCACGCCATTACGGAAGATATTGAGGACAATGTATTGAAAGGTAATTTCTGAAGATATGTCTCTATGACGAAGTGAAAATATTTTTGTTACTTCATCAAAAGTCTTAATGTTTGGATCAAAAAAGGCATGTCTGTAAACTCCCATTAATTTTAAACGTTATGTCATACGACAGAAGAATCTATAACATAAGAGGTTGGTCATGGCTGTTCCAGACTTTTAAGGTCAAACTTGAAACAAATTATTCATTTTTAGGGCTTCAATTTCGATAAAGTTTCGGAGGAGAGGTCCTTCCCTTAAAGTCGTTGAATATAGTCTACAGTTCGATTTCAGGACTTGAATTACGAAAAAATTTCTGAAGAACTCGTCTTCCGCATCACTGAAGATCGCCTAAAGTTTCGTTTTTTGAATTTATTTTCAAAAACATTCCAGAGGAGGCATGACATCTGCCTCCAACTCGGTTATTCACTATTCCTGACTGAAGATTTTTAATTAAGGACGAAACTGCAGAGCCATCCGAAGAGCTCACGGCGCCCGGGGTGGAAGTTCCTGGCGCCCCCCCCCCTATACACACAGAAAAATCAAGTTAGTTATAACATAAATGCATAACACGTAATAATTATTTTTTTACATATTAATGAACAGAACAATCGGAGGGCTATGCACAATACAATTAAAAATGCAAGCAATGAATCTGTTTCTAATATTTCTGAAACCTTAATGCCCAAAACTGTTCGCAAAATAAAAACGTCAAAAATCCAAATTTTTATCTTGTAAAATGTTATCCCACTAGATAAAAAACAAACAATAAAAACTGAATTGGTTATTCATATTGATCAAACTAAGAACACGAACAAATAATTCGCTGATTATAAATAGAAAATGCGTTTATCAAAGCAAATTACATTAAAATTAAATTTCGATCTGGACTCATTCGATGATTCTTTTAATGAGTTTTTGGTTTTACTTGGACCAACTTAATACCAGCTTTCAAATATGTTATAAACAAAGATGTTATTCTTTTGTGTCACATATTTGTAAGTTTTAGGGAGAAGCTCACAAATACTCAAGAACATCGAAAATCTCTCAGAATTGCGTTTTTAGAGCTTTAATTTTGAAAAATCAGTGGCCTTAATATTACAAAATATGGTCTTACAAATTGCATTCCAAGACTTGAGTTTTAAGAAAATCATCGTGCAAGGGTCTCCATGCCGCCTTTCTTTAATATCACAAGCAATGGGTTTTTAAAACCACACTTACAAAAAAAAAAAAAAAAAAGTGGAATAGCACCTGAATGTAAAACATTGCTTAAATTTTTTGAACCATAATTTTGGAACAATTTTCCTGGAAAATGCTCCAGATCCTCCTATCTATAGAATCTTCAAAGTTTGTCTAAAATTACATTTTTGAAACTTCAATTTCAAAAACTTGCAGGGGGAGAAGAAATAGATTTCAATCTATTTAAAAAAAAAAAAATCGATCGAAAACAGTCTCTGAGCTCTCTCCCTTACGGTAACATCAATATACATGGCCTATAATAGTGTTTTTAAGGCTGAAATTGCGTTTTTAAAACTAAAAGTTTCAAATTTTTGACCAGACAGTTTTAGACCTTTTTCCTATCCGATCAGAAAGATTTTTTTTTTTTTTTGAATGTGCTCCCTTAAAACTTCTTTATGGTTACGTCACTGCACGCTGGGGCAGAATTCAAGCAAATTTGGTGAGCACTAGACAAAGGAGAAGTGCCTTTTGTTTGTTTCTAAACAGTTATATTCTGAAAAATTGTTATCTGCTTCAATGATACAAATTAAACTAATGTTTTGGAGACTTAGAGGAATATTTTCGTGCCCTAGGAAAAAATAGAGAATCATCACAATGATTCTCTATTTTGTGTGTCTATGACTGTGTATCTATGATACACGAAATGAGGGGGCTCCTCAAGGCGCCAATAATTTTATACAATTGGGGCATTTTATAGGATGAGGAGCTCCCCTTGTGAAAGTCGTTTTCGTGTGGATGTCGTCGTGTTTCATCAAAAAAGGTGCCCCCTCATTTTGTGGCGCCCAGGGTGATTGCCCCGCTCGCCCCCCCCCCTTCCCCCCAGGACGGCCCTGGTCTCAGGATGTGATAACCGGGCTGTCTGGTATTGTTAGAATTATTTAATTTGATTGTTTTTCGTACATACATTTGAAAGCACATTTGCATCCATATTCTTTCTTATATATTTAAAGTGAAAAGTATCACTGCAAACCGTGAACTGTAAAATTCTGAATTATGCAAATGTTCTGTACTTATAAGGTAAGGAAACTGAGTGTGTTTTTTTTTTTTTTAGAAGGTTATGCCGTTCATTTTGTTAGCTACAAAGCTCGTAGCCATGAAATTTGTGTTGTACATTATAACAGGCTCAATAAAAGATTTGCTTTTAAATAAGTGTCTTCTGATCTCAACAGACGGAAATTGTTATTTAGTTATCATCATGGTTGCCACACTTCTGTCCAAGGGACGGAATTCCGTCTTTTCAAAAATTTCGGCCATCGGATTTTTTTTTTTTTCCATGTTCAAAATGATTTTTATAGATGAAATAAATCTTTACTTTTGAATCTCTCACTCTCAAAAAAGGTCTTATTCTTCTGAGGACAAAAAACTGGTCCATCTGCTAAAGTTAAAAAGATAAGCTGTTTTTTTTCCAAAAAATAATTGAATGAGTCACTCATTCTGTTGATTTCAACCATTTTTATCTTAATCTGTAAAATTTTATCAAAGTTTTTATCACAATGCATCTTATAGCCAAAAATCTCATACCTAAATTTTTTTTAATTACTATTTTTTTGTATGAAATATGAACTATTTATGTAACATGAACTATAAAATCTGAAGCTTTTTTTCTGCATTAGCAAATAGTAAGTTTTTTAATTGTATTTTATTATTAGGTTCTTTTTCGACTTTTACCTCCTAAAAATCTTGGACAATGATAGGTTATTTTTTTATTTACGTTTTAATTTTTACTTAATCTTACAATTTGGTTTTACTATATAGTTACAGCATCAAAAATTAGCATTATCTATGTCTAAAACATCAAGCAAACTAAGCGCTAACATTTTGGTGTCGCGGTGTCTTTTCAGTCCTGGCCAATTTTTAAAATGGCACCCATGGTTATCATGGTGGATGTAAGTTATAAACGCTATTAGCCGTAATATGTTCTATAGGTATATTGCATGCAGTTCTGGCCTTAGCCCTGGCTTAGGGGCGGTAACTTACTGCTAAATACCCAAGGTTTGCCTTCAATTCACGAGTCGAACACACTATGCTGCGGAGACTCGTTGGTGGGATAAATTCACTTTGTTGGCACTCTGGGCTTCAATGGGATTATCGTGCGATGAGATTATATCAACGAAGTTATCGCACCGATGATTAGTGCCCTTTTGAGTTGCAGAGTGTAATTAAAGTCCTTTGCAGAAAACAATACATGTGGTTGAAATGATTTCTTTTTATTTCCTCCATGGTGATATAATACAGCGATATCCTTGCCGAGCTATTTACATATGAAATATGAAATTGCAAAATAATTCTCTCGAAGCATAGATAATTTGGTAGAACATGCAAAACCATTATTTGTGATATAACTAATGGAGAGTCATTTATGTAATCGAGGTTTCAGTCATTTGAACTTAAGGTTTGCAGACAAAGTTTACAATTATAAAATGCCTAATCGAGAGCATGACGGCAAACAGCCGACTCGGCTGATCATGAAACTAAAATACGGCGCCTTAAAAGAGAGAGAGAGAAACTGAGCTACCAAAGCAACATATATAGCTAGCCACAGTCATTTGCATGGATTTCAATACATGCATGTGAAATGTGCATTTCCCGATGTTAGGACGGCGGCCAATCAAATGGATAATGAACTTCGTCATTTCATGACGTAAGGCACGCACGTGTCTAAGATCGGGAAATGCGTTACAAACATTGAAATTAGCATTTGTGACTTCTCTACATAGTATAAAATGAAGTCTCCAAAAAGCGTCTGTTTGTTTGAACTCGCAAAACTCGAGAACTACCCGGCCGATTTTGCTGAAATTTTCACAGTTTGTTCCTTTAAGTCCTGAGAAGGTTTGCAGACCAGTTCAAAAACAATTCGATAAATAGTTCTTTTTTTTTTCCAATTTAGGCCCAATTTTCACATAAATTCCCGAATATGGGGATGAAAAATGACTCGCAAATAGTAATATTACATATCGTTGGAAAGGGAAGAATTTTCCGCGTTCTATGCAATTTGTTCCAATGCTCTAACTTAATTGCGGCGGGAGTTTTTCACGTATTTAGCTCGAATATTTTTAGGCTTAGCTGAAATTTAGGCACTACTTTCTTCATTAAATCCATCAATAAAAAGTGAAGGAATTGTCCTACAGTTTTCTTTTTGACGCCATTGAAAAGAGCTACCTTATTTACTCCAGATCTAACTCGACCTACGGTCGGAAGTTTAATCCTCTATCTCCATCAGAAAAAAAGTTACAAGCGAATTAAATGAAGTTCAAGAATCTGTTCTCTATTCAGGTTTTTAACCATTTTATTTTGCGTTTCCACGGTAACGCTTTTTGAATCCATTATTTCCATCTTTTTCATTTTCAATTCTGAAACTTATTTTATTTTGTGTTTCCATGGTTACGCATTTTAAATCCATCTTTCTCATTTTATTTTAATTTCTTAAAAGTATTTTAGTATCTGTCGTCATTGTTTGGCGAGGAAATTTTGCATGATGGTTTTTTTTCTTTCATTTAATCCTGGTTATTGAAGATACTTCACTTGACACAATGGTTTTTTTCAAGGTAGACCGGGCAAAGCCGGGCAATGCAGCTAGTTGCAAATAAAAGAAAATAGAGATTTAATTAAAGCCAAATATATCAGAATAAACGTAAATAATTGATAATATTATTTGAAATTCCCAACAGGAATGACATCTGCCTCCAGCTCGGTTATTTGCTATTCCTGACTGAGGACTTCAATTTATATTTTACTGGCTGCTTTGCAGTTTTCCTAAACATAAAACTATTAAGATTAACTGCACTGCAACATGAAATGACTCCATTCTTTAAAAACTTCAGCTACCGATTTGGGGTCCCCCCAAATTGTCATGCCCTAGACCAGCGCTCATGCCTTAATCTTGCCCTCATAATAAGGAATGAAATCAGGGTTGGCAAAAACCCGGTTTTTTTAAAAAAGCCCATGGACTCAGGGTTTTTTTGGGGTTTTTTTAAATAAAACCCAAAAAAAAACAACTAAAGCTGGGTTTTTTAAAAAGAAATGTGGGTTTTTTTTGTCTTTTTTTAGGGAAGATGTGGGGTATTTGTAGCATATTGTAGCGTAAGTATATGGACAAAGCAAAAAAATCGTCTTGGAGTAAAAAAAGCTGGGAAATTCAGCGTTTTCTGGAGAAAAGTAAAAAAGACGATGAAACCCAAGAATGGTGAAGTTTCAGATTTTTTAGTTTCCATGATTGCCAACACTTAAGAAAAAGTTACTTCTCGAGTTATAAAATCTATTGTTCGTTTGTAACTACTACATTTTTTTTTTTTTTTTTGCATTTTATTTTATTGTATTTCATTTTGTTACGTAAAACTACTGTAGAACCTCAAATAGTTTAAATCCCTTTTTACTGAATTCCAGCTTAATCGAAACATTTCTTTGAATTTTATGTTGCCTGTTTTTTCTATTTCTGTTTACAGAGTAAGAAATATTAAACTTTTTCGTAAGATAATGAAAATACTGTACATCCTATTCTATTTTCTGTCCGACCGTTTGTGAAACCTGTTAATTTCTAAAAAAATATACCTTGTTTATTCGAGATTTGTGACTTGTTGGTTTGCAGAAAATTGGTTTGCTTTAATTCACCTTTTAGAGCCTTTTAGCTAGAGTAGTTTCCTCTGTACAATCTACAAATATTGAGAAAATCAGACATGACAGGACTTGGTCAAGATAATTTGAGTTACTTATTGACCAGTCAAAGAAAAAAGTTAAATATATTTATTTAAAATCATTGAAGTATTTTTTAATGCTGTTAAGAGTTAAAAAATACTATTAAAGTTCAAAATTCATTTTTTATGTCCATTGGCTGTGGTGAAGAACAAATAAAAAAGAAGTTTAAATTGTAAAAGTATTTAAATTAATAATTTTTTTAAAAAACTTCTCGGAAAATTTAAAAAAACCCAAAAGTGGGCTAAATAATGGGGTTTTTTTAAATGGGTTTTTTCAAAAAAAAACCATTGGGTCCAACCCAATCGGGTCCAATCCGGCCAACCCTGAATGAAATTGGTGAGGATTTTTTTTGGTTTCTCAAAATTTTTGGCAGGTTGTTCTCAACTCTATTTTCGCAGTTAAAAAGGGCGATTTTATGCTCGAATACAACTTGAAAAAAAAATCAAATATTGGGCTCGTACCATTCTTTTGCAGTGGCAAAGTGTGAATTCTTCAATGCGGGAGGCAGCGTGAAGGACCGGATCGGGCTCAGGATGATAGAAGAAGCCGAGCGACAGGGGACCATCAAGCCGGGGTACACCCTCATAGAACCCACCTCCGGGAACACAGGTACCCTGCTATCTCCTACTTTTCAATCACGTTCTGATTTTAAGTATGAAGTAATACTACCAACACGGTTTCGATACTACACGAAACACGGTTCCGATACTACACGAAACACGGTTTTGATACTACACGAAACACGGTTCCGAAACTACACGAAACACGGTTCCGAAACTACACGAAACACGGTTCTGATACTACACGCAACACGGTTCCGATACTGCACGATACATATTGACATGATTTTTCTCACGCACATACATGATTAGCATTAAAAATAAGTAAAAATGTTATTTTAAAAAAAGTCTCGTATAACACGGTTTTGATACTACACGAAACACGGTTCCGAAACTACACGAAACACGGTTCCGATACTGCACGAAACACGGTTTCGATACAACACGCAACACGGTTTCGATACTACACGATACATATTGACATGATTTTTCTCACGCACATACATGATTAGCATTAAAAATAAGTAAAAATGTTATTTTGAAAAAAGTCTCGTATAACACGGTTTTGATACTACACGAAACACGGTTCCGAAACTACACGAAACACGGTTCCGATACTACACGCAACACGTTTACGATACTACACGAAACACGGTTCCGATACAACACGCAACACGGTTTCGATACAACACGATACATATTGACATGATTATTCTCACGCACATACATAATTAGCATTAAAAATAAGTAAAAATGTTATTTTAAAAAAAGTCTCGTATAACACGGTTTTGATACTACACGAAACACGGTTCCGATACTACACGCAACACGGTTCCGATACTACACGCAACACGGTTCCGATACTACACGAAACACGGTTCCGATACTACACGAAACACGGTTCCGATACTACACGAAACACGGTGCCGATACTACACGCAAGACGGTTTCGATAAAACACGATACATATTGACGTGAGTTTTCTCACGCACATACATAATTAGTATTAAAAACAAGTAAAAAAGTTATTTTAAAAAAAGCCTGCGATTGCCATAGCTACAAAACTAAAGGTCGCGATGGTTGTTGCAGGCATCGGGCTGGCCCTGGCGGCGGCCGTGAAGGGCTACCGGTGCACGATCGTGATGCCGGAGAAGATGAGCACCGAGAAGGTGAACGTGCTGCGTGCACTGGGGGCGGAAATAGTGCGCACACCCACCAGCGCACGCTTCGACGCACCGGAGTCGCACATCAGCGTGGCGCAGAAGGTCAACCAGCAGATACCCAACAGCATCATCCTGGACCAGGTGGGATCCTTTTTGAACTGTTTATTTCCTTTTCCAGCGAAACACCCCCCGATTTCACGTCGGAATCGGGGCTCGAAAATACGGTACAAGACTGTTGTAACGCACACCTTGGGACCAGGGCTTTTGCGTTATACGGGTAATATAGATCATTTCACAAATTTTGAAACTAATACTCAGAATATATCTATATATTAGCACTTCAGAATGAGTTTTATCTGCAGTGAGTATTAAAGCACTAATTATACAATTAGTCATTGACAAATAAAAATGTTTCACAATCAAAAGTGAATTATCCTACACTTCTGCTGGCTTCGTGGCGTGCATAATAGCTGCATCCTCAAGAGCCATGAGGTATTTTCTGTGTACTGTAAATACTATTTTTCATTTAAAAACTTTGAATTAAGATGGAAAGATAAAATTTTTCTGTTTGCAAAGCAAAACAGAGGGGTTTTCTACTTTTTTAAAGTTCAAAACCTATTGTTTGCTTCTGAAAAGTTGTGCAGTTTATAGAGAATTGCATTAAAAAGGTGAGCGTTATAAAGGTATTCTACTGTATCCGATATTTTGATATCTGTTGGATATTTTGATACACATCCGATATTTTCAAACGGCACAAACTCAAGTCTTCAAAAGAGTAAATGCATCCTCAAGTCACACTCTTTATTTTTTTATATTATTATAACAATATACAGACTTAAAATGAAGGTTTCTTTCATTACTTTATATCTAACGAGTGGTACCTGCACGGTTTTGCTCATAGTGGAAAATGAAAAAATCATTTGGTTCGCCTGTATTTGCAAATAATGGATGATGAATCTCTCGCCAATTTACTGTGCTTGCGCATGTTGGGGTTCCACGTTATGATCATTTGGTAATTTACTCGCCCATGTTGTGATCATTTGCTCGGTGAAAAGTTCTTAAAATTGGAATAGAAAAAGAACAAAATCGAATTTTGGAAATATCGCTTCAAGGCGCCCACCCCATGCTATGAGCTAATTTTGGGCCAAATTTCATGAAAATCGGCCAAACGGTCTAGGCGCTGCACGGGTCACAGAGATCCAGACAGAGAGACTTTCAGCTTTATTATTAGTAAAGAAAAGATACGTAGGTCAGTCAGAAAGTTTTAGTTGCACTTCTTCGTAAATCTGTTCCGTCTAAGACAATTTTGATGAAATTCTGTGGCAACACTTGAGACGTGTTCATTTATTGCAGGGTTGCCAACTTAGGAGTTTTCCCCCTAAATTTAGGGGGAAAATTTTAGAATTGGATTTTTTTAGGGGGTGAAAATTTTTTGGGGTAAATTTAGCGGTTTAAATTTTAGGGTTTTATTAGGTAAAAATGTTCTTTTTTTACCTATGAAAATGCTATTTTTCGATTGATTCATGCACTTTGTTACTTGCATTTACTTTTTGAGCCTTTGTAACCATTGGTTTTGATCAGAAATGACATAAAAATGGTAAAAATGATTTTATTCCACTGAGCAACGAAAAATAGCAATGGTCACGTGATCTTTTAATCCCATGTGTGATGTCACAGTTAAAGGATCACGTGACTTTCTGACGTCATTTAGGGGTTTTATGAGTTCAGTTTAGGGGGAAACATTTTTAGGAGTTTGCAACCCTGATTTATTGAGTAACGCATCGGCTTCCCCAAGACAAGTTTAGTTTTTCTGATTATCAGTCGCAAACATGTCTCGACAGCTGCAAGTAGCGTCCAAATCGGAAATGTGTGCAATGATTCGATTTTGTAGACAAAAAGGTGCAACTGCACTGAAATTTATGGGCAGTAGCATGAAGCTCGTGGTGAAAATGCAATGTCGGGTCAAGCTTTAGTGAAACGGTGCAACATGTTTGAGAATGGACGTGCAGATATTGACGACGCTGAGCGTGAGGGAAGACCAAGTTTAGGTGGGAAGGGTTGAATCACCTTCCCAAGCCACCCCAACCTTTCATCCCCCGACTTCGATGTTTTTGGTCCCAAAAAACGAGAACTTTCAAAGCGGTGATACCATTTGGATGACAAAGTCAAAGCTGCAACCCAACTACGGTTATCGGACGGGATTTCTTAGCAGAAGGCATCAAAAAACTTGTACCACGCATCGGCAAATGCTTGAATTGTGGAGGTGATTACATTAAAAAGTAGATTTTGAGTGGAACTTTAAAATTATTTTTAAGTTATTGTAAAATTTTAATCCTTTATTTGTGTTCTTGAGCAGTGCAACTAACTTTCTGACTGACCCTCATGCATAACATTTTGCATTTTTATCAATTTTAATGGAGTTAAATTAGCTTCTGGTTCTCTCTATTAGCTTAAATTAGTTCTATTTACTTCTGAAGACGTGTGCAGGTACTGTACTGTACTAGAACTGTACTGTACTGTAATCGGGGACAGTGTTGCCAGATGATAAAATCCAGATTTCCCCCATTCCCTTCCAACTTTTCCCCAAAAAGCGGTGTTTTCTACCAAAATTCCCCAAATGCAAAAATTATTTTTCCACTAATATTTTCATAAAATCAATCGACTTCCTCTATTATTTTTGTCTCTCGAAAAAATTTTTTTTCCCCAAATAGCCAAATTTTCTTCTAAAATTCCCCAACTTTTTTTTCTTCACATTTTCGCTTTTTTTTTTTTGTCATCTTTATCTTTCTTTATCTTTACTAATAATAAAGCTGAAAGTCTCTCTGTCTGGATATCTCTCTGTCCGGATCTCTTTCTGTCTGTCAGGATCTCTAATGCGCATATAGCGCCAAGACCGTTCGGCTGATTTTCATGAAATTTGGCAAAGAATTAGTTTGTAGCATGGGGGTGTGCACCTTTAAGTGATTTTTCGAAAATTTGATTTTGTTCTTTTTCTATTCCAATTTTAAGAACATTTTCCCCAGCAAAATTATCTTAAGATGTACAAAAAATAATAAATTACCAAGCTATCATAACGTGGAACCGTAACGTGGGCAAGCCATTTGGCGAGAAATTCATCATGCATTATTTGTAAATATACAGGGTTACCAAAAGACCTTTTAATTTTCTACTACGGGCAAAGCCGTGGGAGTGCCACTAGTCATAAATACAAGCGCCTGACCGAGAGATAAGAAATAACCAAATGTTTTTTTTCTGCTTGCATTGACTACTCTGCTTCTGTATGTACATTTAAGCTATGATTTAGTATATATTTATCCAAGAACACTCTTCATCACACTTATTTTTACCTGTTTCACGCATCAACTGGTTACTCAAGCAGAACATTAATGCGAATTCCGTAGCATAATATTCCACATAATGCGAATTCCGTTAAGTTGGTCAAAGCTAACCCAACGCTGTTTGATACAAACAATGTTCCCACTACTTCTTGATGCGAATTTAAATACGAAAAAAATCTTTTTTCCCGAGGTTTTTTCCCCCCCAGGTTTTCCCCAAGGAAAAAAATTTTCCCCAATGAATTCCCCTCAAAACCCGTTTCCCCAGAGAGCACCAGATTTCCCCAAAATGGGGAAATTTCCCCCAATCTGGCAACACTGCGATATAGTACCTTTAGCAAAGTGAAAGTATTTTCTAAAGAAGTTCTTCTGCCCTTATATAGAAGTTTGGTAAGACCCCATTTGGAGTATGCTGTTCAGTTTTGGTCTCCTTATCTTAAGAAAGACATTAATGTTTCCCACTTAGATTATGATTCCAGGCTTAGAAGGCTGAAAATGTACAGTCTCAAGCAAAGAAGGGACATGACTCAGTTGTTTAAATTTATTAAAATGAAAGATGTTACGGGGCTGAAGTTTAGCACTGAAAACAGGACGAGGGGTCATTGTTTTAAGCTGTTTAAATTTCAAGCTAACATGGATATTAGGAAAAATTATTATTATAGCAGGGTAGTGGAACCTGGGAACAGCTTACCGGAAGAAGTGGTAATGAGCAAGGGAGTAGACAGTTTTAAGAGGGCCATTGATCTTCACTGAGGATTGTAAATGGACTAGGACCAGTCTAGCTGGGCCCAGAGCCTATTGCTGGTCGTCACTTTTGTATTTGTATTTGTATTTCTCAAAATACGGGACTGTCCCTTGAAATCCGGGACATCTGGCAACCCTGGTCAGGACTCGACTGTATACTAGAACGGGGGATAATCATTTTGTTGTGTAACTGAACAATACGACATTTTTTTACTGTATTTTCTTGAGAACGATGCAGTGATGAGTAATGAGGACTTGAATGCCTTCCAGTACCGTAACCCTGGCAACCCCCTGGCCCACTACGACTACACGGCCGAAGAGATCCTGGAGCAGTGCGAGGGCAGAGTGGACATGATCGTGATGGGGGCAGGGACCGGGGGCACCATCACCGGAATAGGGCGCAAGATCAAGGAGAGGTGCCCCAACTGCAAGGTAAGTAATGGTGCTCATTGCAGTGGTCAATTTATTTAATAGCTCAAGGTATCCGACTAGGTTCAGAGCAGTTTTTTTTAAAAACACTACTATGAAATAAAATTAATGTTTTTTTAGAAGCAGAATGATTTTAAAACATGTATTTTGCTTAAAAATAAACCACAATATCAATATTTTTTTTTAAATGGGTGATTTTTTGGAAAAAATGACTGAAAATTACCAGTTAGGAGAAACACTGTATTAATAAAAATTAACTAGCTATAAACAATTTGCTTAGATTTTTTCACATGTATAAATATTACACATGAAACAGACCGCAGGTTAAGAAATATTCCAAGAATTTTAAGGTTTTTGACAAATTACGTGACTTTATCCAGAAATTTCTCAAAAATTTGTCACCTTTTTTCAGTAAAAAAGCTATAAATCAAAAAATATTTCATCATTTACATAATCTGTGGTCTATTCCACTCACAAGTACTTATAAGACAGGCATGCCAAATTTCATGATTGAATACTGAATAGAATTTGCAAAATCATGTTTTCCGTAGCCAGTATCGAGAAATAATTGCATTCTTCGAAAAACGTAAGTAAAGATTCGACAAACACGCGTTATACTGCAGATGCTTAGTATTCAAATGCTTATAATGTGAGTTCTAATTCGCGTAGATTATAAAACTAAAATGTTTCATAATCTTAAGGAATGGGGCTGTTGAATAGAACTATTTTGAGAAAAAGTGAATTTTGGTCGAAAATCGCCTTTTCAACGTAGTCGGATACCTTAAGGGGAGTCAGTACCCCTTATACCGTCAATATTCATTTGCACAGGTTCATGTACCTTTTTCTGAAAATCTATTAAAGATACAATCATGAAACTTTTTCTCTACCTTAAGTAGACTCTTTTCTCTATACTGAAGTAAAATTTTGCAGAAAGGAAGCTTAGTTTTTTTTTTTAATTAAAATTTAAATTCAATAAAATTATTAATTGAAGCCCCAATCGTGCATGGAATTGCGCTCGAAGCTCTTTTCAACTCGTTCTCGTGAAATGCTGACCATAGACTAATAATAAGAATAGACCGAGCTATGGCAACCCTTTTGCTGCTCATAAACCAAACCATGTGACCGGTGGATATCCTAGCAACAGCGGGCGTCGATCGTAGCAGACGATCAACGCCCGCGAGAAATTAAATAAATAGAATTGATGGAACACGGAAGAATGATCTTTTATGGATCTCAGTTGTAAATATTTTGTTAATATAGTGAGTTTTTCGTTTAGATAATAGTGTGCATATTCTTTAGTCAATTTCAATAACTCTCTAAGCAATTGAAGATGCAAGCGCCCAAAAAGAATCGGCGAAAAGGTAAGATTTTTACCTATAATTTCAATTTAAGATACCGATTAGTACATTTTTGCGTCAACGCAAAACGTTTACGCCATTACGTTCACGCCAACGCTGACGTAGCAGTTCCCAATGAAATAAAAGTTACTGAAAACTGTGATCAAAAACTAATGACTAATGTCAAAATAATGCATAACTAAAAGAAAAATCTCTGGACCTGGTTAAAAAAATTACAATAAAAACACATTACGTCTTAAAATACATGTCGAGTGCCAAACTATGGATAATCCTGCCATCTAGCAACCATGCTGCCAAAGTGTTCGCCAAGCCTCCCACCAGTCACATGATGTATCCATGAACCAATTTTTTCATCAGCAAGTCTGGGAAAGCTCGGTCTACTCTTATTATTAGTCTACTAGCTGCGTGCCCGGCGTTGCACGGGCTACCTAAAAAATGTAAGAGCAGTCCAGTTGATGCTTTTGTAGTACACTGACACTAGTTTCTAACGCGTTAAGGAATAAATAAATGCGCGTAAAGCAAGGTTTGCAAAACACCAGTAAAACATATTTTTGCCAAAACACCTCATCAACGTTAATAATCGTTATCAATGATACAAGTTATGAGTACATTTTCAGTCAGCACAAAAGGGGAAAATATATGCATTATCAACTATAATCTTTACTCACGTTAAACTGAATTACATCTGATAGACTATATCGGAAATATTTATGCACAATAACAATCCGCTTTTTACATAAAATAGTCTACTACCCGGCGTTGCCCGGGTGTTTATTAATGCAACATACCACTCAGATAAATATTTGGATGGATTCTATCCACATGGTCGTACAAGAATTACATCAATCCGTTTTCCAGGTACAAACCCTCAAAGAACTCAAATAACTTGTAAATCACTCATTTACTTTACGACGTGCACGGTCCTCCTCGAAAATGAAAGTTATGTCATGTGACGCGTATTTAACAATCAGGCTTGAACAAAAAAAAAAAAAAAACAGCAAAATTTTGCTGCAGATTACGGCAAAATAATCGAAAAGTAAACAACTTAAACACCCTGATTACAGGAAAAGCCTTAAAACAAAAACAAGAATTTTACCTGTTCATATTCGAGAAAAAGAAATGGCAACAGATCTTTCATCTCAATGATTTTCTTCACGCTGTAAATTTTAATAAAAGCGTTCATCCGGAAAGTTGAGATGAAGCACTGAATAATAATTTGAATGGAGGAAAGCCTTCGAAAAATAGTGATTTGATTTTGAAATCTAAGAGTCATAATTAAAAGCTTTTAATTGATATCTCCGCTAATTATTATCGGAGAATTATGTTAAATAGCCAAACATGAAGACGGGAGGATTACGAATCCATCGATACCTGGTTCGATGGTCAGTTCACTGTCGTTCGGGAGAAGAAGCTTGGACATAGATAGATAGATAGATACTCAGATTTTATATGTATAAGATGATGCTGACAGAGTTCTTTCTCTCCCCCCCCCCCCAGATTGTGGGCGTGGACCCCTACGGCTCCATCCTTGCAGAACCAGAGGCCCTGAACGAGACAGAGACCTCCTTCTACGAAGTGGAGGGCATCGGATACGACTTTGTGCCCACTGTCCTAGACCGAACGGTGAGTTGTTCATCAATCTATTGCTACACTCCTGGGCCCTCTTTCAATTCCTATCTTTAGTTCACATGCTCCCTATCAGTGGCGTAGCGAGAAAAAATCCTTAGGGGGGATTAATGTTTTTTGAAGTTTAAAGTAAGTATATATATATAAATATAGAAACACTATCATGTATTGTATTTATAATCTGGACAAGTCAACCAAAATGAACTTCACTACTCAGTTTAATAGGCATCACGAAACATCTCATTTTTTTTCCCCTACTCTTGGGGAGTACCCCCTGATGAGGCCCCAGGGTATTTTGGGATTTTTTCATTTTTTCCTTCTTTTAAAAGAATTTTTCGTTCTTGTTCAATCCTTATATTGCTATCAAATATATATATATATATATATATATATATATATATATATATATATATATATATATATATATATATATATATTTCTCTTTATCAATTAAACAACAAAGGACATTATAAACCAATCTCTTCTTTGAAAATACCTTAATCAATACTGTCGTCATAAGAAGGAAAGCCCTGTCTCCAAGAGAAAAAAATGTTGTGCAAACAGAAAGACATAAGCTTTTACCGTCATAAAAGCTATTATATTAAATAAAAATCTTTTAGTTCATAAACAGAACCCTTCAAGTTGAACTGAAAAATGATTTTTTGGGGCTCATGGAGGGGGGTTCTGACCCCCCTATCCCTCCCCCATGGCTACGCCACTGCACCCTATGCATACCTCGATCAGGGGTGCCCCCAGTGGCAGCAATTCAGGAGGGGGGCAACCCCCCCTTTTATGGTTCATTTATTTGCTTTATTTTCCAATCTAGGAGTCAAAACTAGAAATTATTTTTTAAAAAGCAGAAACGTTGAAATTTTTAGATCATAATTTTTTTGTTAACTTTGTATATCTGTTTCCGATACATTGTTCAGCTCCAGCAGTCACTTTTAGTTGATCTCTCAGAATTGGTACGGGTCATGGAAATCCTGGATAGTCATGGAAAAAAATTAATGAATTTCAAACCTGGAAAAGTCATGGAAAATTAATGTTTTCATCAAAAGTTATGGAAATTTATTTAAAGTCATGGCAAAATTTCTTTGGCAGTAACAAAGTAACAGTAGCAAAAAGACCATTAGAAATCTTGAGTAGTTTAACAGTGTTGCATGAAAAAGCTATTAATACTCGAAAATGGAGCGATCCCAAAAACAAATCTTGAGTTGTGAAATCCTTTTGCATCCGCTTCTGTAACAGCCCCCCACCCCCTTTTTTAATGTGATTTTTCAGTTTGGACATTACTAATTTTGAATTTATTATTATTTTCATAACTTCTTTTTGTTATATTCTGTAGCAAAAAGCCTTTCATGTTCTTGATTGTGCCACGCCCACTCAAAAAGAAAGTGTAATTCAATTGCATCCGAGTTGACTCCAACCACTCGTAAAAAAAAAAAGCATTAAATTTATCAGAGTTGATCTTAATTTGTTGAAGGCTTTTAAAAGTAAAGACTTTAGTCAGGCAATAGAACATAGATATTGGGAGATTCTAATAGTCAAACTGCGGTGCCATCTCACAAAATTAATCCATGTGGCCAGCTGAAGTACCTGGTTTAGGAAAATGAACTTACTGACAAACTTGGCAATGAACAAAAATACAGTCGAACCTCCATATATCGAACTTCAATATATCGAAAAAATCTCTATATATCGAATGCTTTTTCGAGACATTCGTAGATTTGTTTTCAACTTTAGATTGTTTGTCTCATGAAAAATAAAGGTTAGAGGAGAAAATTACATTCACACTAAAGGTTGCTACGGAATTCATAAGAAATCTGAGTTTGAGGAGTGTGTAGATAGGTCGTTTTTCCGTTCTGGAGTTCTTAAATTCCCTCAAGTTTATTTCAAATCTTAGCTGTAACCAGTAACACTGTGAAATCAGTTTCAAATTATCCCTTTTGTTTGTTGATTATCATTTCTAGTCTTCTTAGATTCAGTAAAAATCATCCAAGTAGATTGATTGCTTACTTTTCTCCCGATCACATTGTTAAAACGAAAATCCCCTAATGTTGCGATCAAGTTGAATTGCCGAAGAATATGAAGATGTATGGTTGTCGTAAAAATGTAATTTCTGTCATTTTTTTAATCATTAACTTTCATTTAATCCGATACTCGTATAAATTGTGTTTCATACACGAAAATTAGCTTTTATTTTAATGTTTTAGGATACTTTTATGATAAAATAAGATCGTTTCCATATATCGAAATTTCTATGTATCGAATTTTTTTCCGGCAATTTGCTAACTCGATATATGGAGGTTTGACTGTACTGTCAAGTTACATGGTTGATTAGAAGTACTGTTGACACCAAAGGTCAATATTTTTATGAAATGAATTTATTATTGGAAACTTAGTAGTGACTGATTCAACCTTCCTCGCATTCATTACTATTCTGCCCTATTTATTAAATATTTATTAGACATTTAAGCATCATGATAGCATTTCACTATATTTTTACTTTACTTAAATTTATATGATAAAGACAAATGAGAGAATAGTTTATTAGTTCCTGCAGGTATGCACTGAAAATTTTTCATTCTCAAGTAATAGCTTCAGTGAGGTAGTGGTATTCACGTAAAAGTTTTGTTATGGCTCATTTCTGAAAATTGGCAAGTTTGGCATTAAATAATATTATTCTCTTTGTATAACAAGGTCATGAAAAAGTCTTGGAAAAGTCATGGAATTTTTTTTATCCAAATTGAGTGTGAACCCTGTCTATTCATCGTTTAGATATTAGTAAATCAATTGTTGTCCTTTAAACAAGCCACACTTGCCAAACGTAATGATTGCAGGGCTGAGATTTTTCCGGCTTTTTCTGTTCATTTTTAGAACCTTTCCTCCTTTTTTTGCTTCTTTCAAGCCTTATCTTTCTCAAAAATCGGGAAAAATACGATTTTTTCAGATTTTCGGTCCCCGATTTTTTATTTTTTCTACTTTTCTCCCACGAATCTTCATCCTCCGCGATATCTGCCAAAAACGTATGTTTTGGAATCATGCCAACGATGTCAAACACGTGCTGCCCCGAAATTTGCATGCCTTGTTTGCGATTTCAATCTTTTTGCATCCTGCAAGTATTTCAATTATTTTTAATGTTGGGTGTTTTTTCACTATATGCTACCTTATATCTGCTTATTTTATTCATCATTTCAATAATATTTTTCTCTTTTATTTATTTTGGAAAAAATGCAAAAGTCAATCAAAAAATGTGGCATAGCACCCGCAGTCTCGAATTTTATTGAAACTTTGCATGGTTACTTTTTTTGTGCATTAAATGAAGTGTAAAAAATATTTATGGGGAATCTCAAACCATTTAGGCTTTACAACCTGTTAAAAGTTTTGAGATTTCATGATTAAATGAGGCGGCTGCAAGTTGTTCTTTTGATTCCGAAATCGTATTAGGAAGTTTTTAAAGACAAATTTTGGGTTCCAGTGCAAGGAAAAAGATAACCAATCGTTTATATACATATATATTTATTTATTTTCAATTCTTACAATGAAAAGTATGTTCTACCACATAAAGAAATTTTAGATTCTTCTCTCCATTGTAAATTTTTACTCTACAAACAGACCCGAATTTTAAAATTTATGTTCTCACTCATTTAACACTATAAACTCAAATGGTTTTAATGAAAAAAATGTATTTTTCTCTAAAAAATATGAAAAGTTGACACTATTGTGTGATACAGCCAAGATTGACTTCCGACTCTCCCAATCCTTTGTTCAATAGCTCAGGGGTTAGAAATTGTTGCCTCTTTTTCAAAATTTAGACTTATTTATTAATAAACACTCTTGCAAGAAATGGTACATTGCAGCAAACTGTACAAAATTATTACTTATACTTAATTAAATACGTATTACCTTTAAAACTGGTAAATTAGCCATTTTTTATTGAATTTTTGAAAATCATGGCTTTTAGGTTCTATTTTGATGCGGTTTTGGATGTCATTCCTTTTACGAAATTTTTTGGATTTCCTCCTTTTTGCTCTCTGACCACTCTCATCCCTGTGATTGCCAAGTGATCGTGACATCTCAAAATGCTTTGGGGTAAATAATGCAAGTCTAATGCATGTCTAAGCATTCCTTCGGGGAGAGGCGTTGGGTCTAAAATGCATCAAAATCTTAAGAAAAACGCGAGTAAAGCTGTTAAATTTGCATCAATTACCACTCAAAACCAGTCTTAGAAAAATGTTGTACTTTTTCTTTTTTTAAATCTTCTTTTTTATTCTTTCATTTTTTTGCTGCCGCTAAAAATCCTAAAGCGTTTAATTGTCTTTTTTTTGACCCCCCCCCCACTTTTCAGTGCCAACCGCCGCCTCTGGGTGCCTCCCCCCCCCCCCTAAAAAAAGAAAAAATACCCCTCCAAACTAGAGTTCCTAAATACGGAGAGATTGGACAACTTCGGAACGGCGGCCATCTTATGCCCAAAGATGCTCACTCCCCGTAGACCGTAATGCATCTCCTGCACCAAATATCACTGTACATTGTATCGAAAAAATTGGAAGTTAGTTATGATACGAGGCGTGTTTTAAAAGTAAGTTCCGTTTTGAAATAAAAAAAGAACGAGCACAGGTATAGCAAAGAAATTTATTGCACAAAAATCTACCACTATTACGCTATTTTTCGACATTGCTCCCGTGATTTTCCGAGCATTTGTCATAGCGTGGTACAGGTTTTTGTATACCTATTCGTACAAAGTTGCCGCCCGTGTTGTCGACCATGAGGACTCTTACAGGGCTTTGGCTGGGACGTTTTTGAACATCTTCTGGTCTGCCCCCACCTATCTCGCAGCATTTTTCATTTGTTTCGGCATCTGAAGTCTTTCTTAGGTGGTCTGTGGCACAACAGCAATAATGAGCTCAGAGAACATGTTATCCCAAGGGTGAATACACAGGCGGCAACTTTGTACGAATATGTATACAAAAACCTGTACCACGCTATGACAAATGCTCGGAAAATCACGGGAGGAATGTCGAAAAATAGCGTAATAGTGGTAGATTTTTGTGCAATAAATTTCTTTGCTATACCTGTGCTCGTTCTTTTTTTATTTCAAAACGGAACTTACTTTAAAAACACGCCTCGTATTGAATGAAATGAAATGTGCAGATCACAAATATCTGTTTGTTTTCTATCTTTATGAACAAGTTTTTGAGAGAAAAAAAATTTTTTTGTAAGCGCGATGACGAAACGAAACAATTGGCGCCGGATTGACAGACTTGGCGCTCATGGGGGCCCATATGCATAATTTTAAGGGGGGGGGGGGCTCAGATATTTTCTCCATGGTTTAGCAGGATATTTTCCCCATGGAAATCGATTTCAGTGCAGATCAGACTTATTAAAGTTTGACATTTTTAATAAATTATTCATTGATGGCTAGAGAAGAAATGTTTTTGCATTTTTGCAAAGAAAAATATACTAAAAGCAAGAAAATTCTAATTTCTAGGGGGGGGGGGCTCGAGCCCCCTCTTGCCCCCCTATATGGACGCCCTTGTTGGCGCTCACTCTGTTTAATGAAAATACGAGGAGAAAATATATCAGCCTGTTCTTTAAAGATTAGCATGTCCTATATTCCGTGGGAAAGCTAAAAATTCACACGCCATTTCAAGCTGACAACACTTGGACTAAACATGGCGGAGATCAACGTGCCTTTGTCCAATCTCTCCGTATATAAGGATCTCTACTCCAAACTCTTGAGTTGTACGCAATGGAAATAAGAAGACATGGCAGAAATTTAAAAGCATTAGTTTTACTTGTAAATTCCAAAGTGCTAAAATCAAGTTTTAAAGTATCAACTGATGCAACAATGTGTTGCAGATGGTCATCTCACCATTTAACTTAAGATGCAACAATTTTATAGTAAAGAAATGATGAAGCTGCAGCAAAACGCTTGTGACGTCACACTGACGAATCGGCGAGAAAACGTCATTGCCTATTCGTCCGCAACATTTGCATCAGAAAACATTGGAAGCATTAACAGGGTTGCCACACACCTGGAAAACATGGAGAACCTGGAAGTGTCGGGGAAAATAAAAATCACCTAAAATGGTCAGGGAAATGTCGGGAAAAATCACAAATTATCGAAATTTCTGGAAATGTCGGGGAATCCTTCCCATTTTTTTTGATCGGATAGGTAAAACTGCTTTGCCATTTGTTAAAAATGCTGAAGTACGGAAATGTTGCACGCATTCCAGGGATGCGAATTTTCCTGATAGGAGAGAGAAAGAAAATTCAAGCTCATTTTTGAAAACTGAATGTAATAAGGTTACAAAAGAAAAAGAAATATCGATACAAAAATTATAAAGTCCTGATTTATATCACTACATTTTATTTTGCTTCTTTTGAAAAAAAAAAAAACCAAGCCATGCTTAGCTAGAAATTACTTTTATTTTCTGCATTGAATCTGTAGCCTTATTAGTATTTTACGGGCTTTCGTTCGGCTTTTTTTTTTCTCGTGATATGGATGTTGTTCGCAAAAATTTAAAGTCTCAAAATTTTTGCTTTTATAGGTTAAAACTTTTCTTGGAAACGTGCCAACATTGAAACTGTGACTTTGCCGAAAATTGCTTAGTGTGTTTGAGAATTCAGTCCTTTTGAAATCAATAGAATTAAATTTTTAGTTTGTCTTAACTTAACACAAATATAGGTTACAATTATTGATCATTTTTAAGCATTATTTTGTTCATAAAGTAGCTTTACTTACATTAAAAAATATTTTGTATTGGTATTTAAAAATGGCGAGTCGGCATTCATTAACCTGGAATTTTCCCTAAAAGCGACTGGAAAACCTGGAAATGTCAGGGAATTTCATTCTTGAACTTCTGTGGCAACCCTGATTAATTTAAATCTCAACACAAACAATTCAATGCTGCATTCTGCTCCCCAAGGCGAGTTCTCCTGTCTTAAAGCAGCCATGTGGTGCAATTCCCTGCAAATCGCACAACTTTCAGGTTTTTTTTTTCCTTTTGTGAATTGTCTTTGCATTCAACGCATACTACAGAGGTTTGGGGGGGGGGGGGGTTCGAAGTGAAAAGGGCAAAAATGAAATAATGTAGTAAACAAAGTTTGCACATCTTTGAATGTAAAAATGTTGACCATTTCCCTTATAAGTTTTTGGTGAAAAAAAAATGGCAAGCAATGGGGATGCGCCGATCGATTGGCCATCGGCGCCACTTTTCCAATTATTTGTAATCGGAAGATTTTCACTCTCTGATCGGCTGATTTTTTTTTTATTTTAAATTACTTTGAGATTAAGCAGGAAATGATGCTGAATGAATTTAACAAAAAGCCCATATAATTTTCTGCAATGTAAGGTAATTCGTAGCAATTAAATAATGAACTTAAAATAACCATGCTTAGAATTTCAAACCAGTTTTTTTTTAAACTATTTATCAATATTTACTGAATCATTGCTTGTTTTTAAAAATAACATGGGGTTGTGGTCGTCTCCCTTCAAATGTTTAAGGGGAAAATCAAATTCATTTTTTTAGTTCTTGTATTGACTGTTTATGCATTCAACTACAGTCGTCCCTCCCTACTTCGCGTTTCGATTTTCGTGGTTTCACTACATCGCGTTTTTTTTTTTTTTTTTCCAATTATAGCAATGAGCCATTTTTATGTTCTCGTGTAAACTTTTTTTTACAAGAGAATTACAAATAATGTCTTTTAGGTAAGGTAAGCTCTTCTTAGGGACTGTAGTTGACTGCAGTAGTACTAGTTGAGGGAGTGGAGGTTAAAATCGCCGAATAAAGTTTATCTCAATTTAACCTTAAACTCTAACTGCAAAGTATAAATCACTGTATTATTACTATGGGATAAATACATTTCTAATGGTGTTCAACAACGTACTACTAGCTTGTTAAACTGTATGCGTAATACCTTTGATGAGGATAAATGTAGAGGAAGAAAGGGGGGTACATACGGTCACACTAACTGGAAATTAATTCATCATTGAACAAGTTGAAGTTGAACTATTTTAGTAGTGCATGTAAGAACTGCATGTGTGTGTGTGTACTTTATTTCTCAATATAATTAATGTGATATCGATTCCGTCTAATGTATCCCGTTTTCTCATATTTTGTGCAATATATTAAGTAATACAAAGGTAATGTTGGATAAGGGTGCTGTTTCAGGTCTAGGGGGCTCTAACTATGTTAAAAACCTATTTAAATTGTCGTCAGTATGTTTTCTGCCCTCTAATTAGGAAAATATTCGGTTTATAAATACAGAACCCTACTTCGCGGAAATTCAGTTATCACGGTGAAGTCTGGAACGAATTAACCGCGATAAACGAGGGTTAACTGTACTCCATGCATTTAACAATTTTCCTTTAAAAAATATTTTTTCATTCAACGAAAATTTTTTGTATCATTGAAAACTTTATAAAATTTAGAAAAAATTCTTTGTTTTCATTTATTTATTCATTTTTTCAAAAATTGAAGGTTGAAGTGTTAGTTAATTATATTGATCTGGACATATCTAGAAGGTTGTACCCATCTCATATCTACACTTTTCTCCCCACATCCCACTTCAGTGTGGAACTTTTTAAGATTGTTTCATAATTTTTATAAAGAGTACCGTATTTTCCTGTATATAATCCGCGGATTATCTGTTAAAAAGTGTAAAATTAATGAGGTGCGGATCATACGCTGCTGCGGATTATTTGTGTATTTTTTTTTCCCTCAACACCAACGGATTGAACCTCAATATTTCCAGTAGAATTCGCCATTAGAATCGCGAAAACTGCCTGTTTGTTGGTTATTTTACATAGCTTGAATGTTTTTTCTTAGAGCTCGTAAACCCTGCCTGTATGTCGGTTATTTTACATAGCTTGAATGTTCTTAAGCGAATCAGGGTACGTAAAATATACAACATACAGTGGAAAACGTAGTCTTCTGCACAAGATTATACCGTTTGCTCCTTTTTTGACTCTGTCTTCAAGTAATTAGCGTACTATAATGACAATTTCGAGAAGAAAACTTTATTTCTTGGATTTTATTTTGTTTTTTAAATTGAATATACCTCAAAAGTTATTACTTCTACACGTTTTTAGTTTAGTTGCTAAAATTGTATGTTACATCAAAACTTCATTTCTTTGCATCGTATTATCTGTGGATTATACGCCGCGGCGGCTTATACGAAGGTTTTTTCTTCTTCAGGCCAATTTTAAAGCCTGCGGATTATACGCTGCCGCGGATAATATATAGGAAAATACGGTAAATGCACATGATTAAATGACTGCCCCTGACCCGAAGTGCCCCCCTTTGAGCAAAGGGGTGTACCCCCCATAAAAACAGTAAAGACTCCTCCCCAATCAAGAATCCTCCTAAAAAAGAAAAATATGCCCCTCAAAACACCCCCACCCCCTAAAAATTTCCATGGGGCAGTCTGTGCCATGACCCTCTCTAGGTGGGCACCCCTGCCTGACTGTAAAACTTAACGCTTGAAAGTATTTTAAAATTCATTGACTCGAAAAGTTGGAAATAAAAATTTGAACAGCATTAAAATTATTGATTATCCAGCATCATGATATATCTTGCATCAACTTTTTCACTTAGCAACCTTGCATTAAGCTAGTGCTAAAGAAACTTTCTTTTTACCGTTTATCAAAATATTTCCCCCAACAATGCACATTTTTGAATTTGATTGAAACAATTGTTTACTTTGGTCTACAGTCAAACTTGTCTATCTCGAATTTTACGGGAGAGAAGAAAAATTCGAGATATGGAGGTTTCGGGATACAGAGGTTTTGAAAAAAGTTCTAAAAACAAGTAATTGGAGCAATGACTCGAAAGTAAAACTTTGGAAGCAATTTTACTAATCCAAAATGTCCCCTTCCTCTCAGTTTCCAAATGGATATAATTGCTGGAAAACTTGCTTCTTGTACATAAAGTTTTAATTCTAGAGGATTATGTGACTGCCAATATTAAGAAAAATGCTTTTTATCTCCAAATTCCAGTTAATAAAGATCCTTGGGGATCAAACTCAAGAAAGATACTTTAGTCGAAATTCGAGATATACAGGTTTTCAGAAAATTTCATTGGAGACAAACATGGGGGAAAACATTGAATTAGGTCTTTATATGCAGGGAAAATGAAAAACTTCGACATAGAGAGGTTTTTGAGATAGGCAGTTTCGAGATAAACAGGTTCGACTGTATTAAGTATTTGAAGTATTTCTTTTGCTTTAGCGTTTCAAAAAAATAGATCGGGACTTGGTAGTTGTTCTCATTGCCATTCGTTAAAAAATTAAGACGAATGTGTCGGTGACGATTCTTGCCTTCTTTCAGATAGTGGACAAGTGGATCAAGACAAACGACAAGGAATCCTTCCAGCTGGCTCGCATGCTGATCAAGAAAGAAGGGTTACTTTGCGGTAAGTAACTGTGTACATGTCGCAAAATGGTCCTTGTATTTGTCTCTGGACCATGTAGGCACTTGTCTTCTTGACATTCAGCCCCAGCGATGCTCTGAGAAACACTGTCCCATTTGTTTAACCCGTTCGGGACGGCAGTCCGCAGAAGATAGCACTCCCTCAGGACGGCAACTGTTACCAAGGACTGTGTGCACACAGGTCGGGGCAATTTCTCCCGCTAAGCCTAATACGCAATTTCGGAAAGTACACATACATAATAATAGATAAAATGTATACGTTAAGCAGAAATGAAACTATTTTTAATACATGATAAAATATATCAAAATTTCAATTATAACAAAAAATTGGATGAAAATAATTGATAGTTAACAATAAAAATGCAAAATATATTGTTTTTTACAATAACTAAAAGTACCAAAATTAAACAATTTATTTTCTAAAAAACAGGGAAAATATTTGCTCTTAATATTATGAAATACTTGAAGAATATTGTAACAATTAATATTTTAAAGCCGCATGAAAAATTTCAAAGCACAGATAAATGCGCATTGAACATTTTACACTCATACGTAGTGTTAGGTCTTTTATTCTGCTTTGAGCAAATGACACATATCTCTGTCTAAGTTCTCTGCCTTCTTTTTCGGCGTATCATTTCCGAAAGTAACTACTGTATGAAGAACTCCAACAAAAATTATTTATAGATGTCTCAATGTGACCCAAAAGATCCATAGAGGGATCGGTCATGAATTAAGATATTTTCTCCTTGGAAAGATAAAATGTGTTCATCATGGCTACCAAATAAACACAAAAGTAAAACCCCTTGCTGGATATCTCAACTCCAATCCCATTATAAATGCATACCTGCCAACCTCCGAGAAAAAAAATCCGGAAGATTTTTTTATTTTTATCCACAAGATTTTAGCGCAAAATAAAATCAAACAGGACACCTACCCTCTTTACATTTAACAATATATTAGTTATGAATTTCATATCAATTGAAATTACTTTCGTTTAGTAAATATTACTTTTATTGCTTTCTTCAAAAGTTTGGAAATAACATTTGTTACTCATCTTAAAAAAAAGAACGAAGCAAAAACGGCTCGAATTGAGAGAACGAGAAGATAATCGGCGCCGAAATTATGTCCCTAGTTGCCCGCCGCGACGCTCGCTTTGATTGGATCCCGATGAAGTCATGCGCCGTGTCACTCCGTGACGTCATAATCTCGTCTCGCTTCTTCTCGTGCCATTCTCTTACGGCAACCTTTCCTCGGCTACTTGGCCTAAAACGCGATGCCGCGTTCCACAAAAGTATCGTTAGCGCCAAAATTGGCGAAATAATTATTTTTCCTACAAAACGTGAAAAATCCGGAAGATTTTGCTCATGACCGGAAAAACGGAAGAGGACATAAAAATCCGTAAAACTTCCGGGAAATCCGGAAGGGTTGGCAGGTATGTAAATGGAACCGAAACTAGAAAGAGCCACTTCAAAATGAGTGTACTTTTCCCTTCTCACTTGCGAGCACATGTTTATATTTTCTTTCACGAAATCCAATAAATCACAGACACTTGACACACCCCATTCTGACGTGAGAGAGAGAAATACTAATGCAGGAGAGCAATCATTTGAACGGAACATGGATAAGTAACGCCATCTGATAGTAAACATTTCGTTCCAAATCCAAAACGCAAAATAGCGTCGTTAGGTCAGCTGTGTACTACTTACTGTAACGCACGGATGCGTCTTTCATCTCTGAAGAACCACCTAGCGCTGACGCAAAGACGCGTCATTCGTCTCGAACGGGTTAAAGCCTTCTAGTAGGCTCTCATCGTTATCCCTTACTTTGAACTGTTATAACTGAATTAACCATCAAGAGATGGCGCCACTAGTTACCACCACAATTTCAACATTAACCTGAAGGGGAGGGCAGGGTCGCTAATCCATAACAGTAGCTTGATGTACCACATTTGTGAGCCCCCTAGTGGGACGTCGGCATCAAACCCCAGATTCTCCAATCCCGAGATAGAAACTTTTGTCGGATGTTGAAACTGATGTGGACTTCTATTTTCTGCAAATGTAGTTTCTTAAATGAGGATGTTTATATTTTTATAGTCATGTTTAATTTTGTAGCTGTTTAATTAAATTTTAGAGGCTGTTTAATTAAATTTATTTAAAAAAAATCAGTAAAATTTTGCGGCAGATTGCTGAAAAATAACCAAAAAAAGGAACATTTTAAATCCCCCAATTACAAAAAAAAGCCTCAAAACAAATACCAGAATTTTTTTCCTGTATTCAAGAAAATAACAAACGCAACAGATCTTTCGTCTCAATGATTTTCTTCAGGCTACACATTTCAATAAAAGCATCGTTGCGGAAAGTCGAGATGAGGCACTGAATAATGATTTGAATGAAGAAAAACCTTTGAAAAATAAGAATTTTAAGTTGAAATCTAAGTGTCATGATGAATAGTTTTTAACTGATACTGCTGCTAATTATTATTGGAGGATTATCTGAAATAACCAAACATAAAGACGGGGAAGATTACGAATCCATCGATATCTGGTTCGATGGTCAGTTCATTGGCGTTCGATAGTAGTAACTTGGACATACAGTCGAACCTCCATATATCGAACTTCCACATATCAAAATTTTCTATGTATCAAAATCCCAGCAAATTTCTATTTTCATTACATAGAAAAATTGTTTCTATATATCAAAAAAATCTCCATATATCGAAAAAAATTTCAAGACATTCGTAGATTTTGATTCAACTTCAGGCTGTTTGTCTCATGAAAAATGAAAGTTAGGGGAGAAAATTATGTTCACTAAAGGTTGCTACGAAACTTGTATGGAATCTGGGGTTGAGGGGTGTGTAGATAGGTCGCTTTTCCGTTTTGGAGTTCTTAAATTCCCTCAAGCTTATTTCAAATCTAAGTTGTAACCAGTAACACTGTAAATTCCGTTTCACGTAATCTTTTTTGTCAGTTGATTATATTTCCTAGTCATTTTAGCTTCAGTGAAAATCATTCAAGTGTAGTAGATTGATTTTTTACTTTTCTCTCGATTACACTGTCAAGACGAAACCCCCCTAATGTTGCGAATCAAGTTAATTGCCGACGAATGAAGATGTATAATAGCGCAAAAATGTAATTTTTGTTAATTTTTTATTTCTCAACTTTTATTTAATCCAATGCTCATATAAATTAGAAAATTGGGTTTCACAGCACAAAAATTAGCTTTAATTTTAGTGTTTTAGGAGATTTGTACGATAAAATAAAATCGTTTCTGTATATCGAAATTTCTATACATCGAATTTTTTTCCGGCAATTTGCTACTTCGATATATGGAGGTCCGACTATACATACATAGGTACACACATAGATACATACGCTCAGTTTTTAATAATATAAGATTATCATGCCATGCCATATATATATATATATATATATATATATATATATATATATATATATATATATATATATATATATATATATATATATATATATATAAGGATTTCTAAAATTCAAAATTCTTACATTAAAGCTGATTGTTTATCAAAATGGAGCATTTAGACAGCGTAAGATGTTTCTTAGATCTAGAAAATCCTTAGCTGAGCCCTACACCGGTAGACCCCCCCCATTCGACTAAGCAGTAAGTCACTGTCCTTAAGCTAGGGCTAGGGCAGAGCTACATGCAAAATACCAACGACCCAGTTATCCCAGTCGAAGAAAGGTGCAGAGGTAGACTTTGTGAAAAAGAGAAGTCTTGAAGTAGATTAACTTTGAGAAAAAAAGAAAAAACTTTTTGAGATCAGGATCAAAATTTGAGAAAAAGATTGTGTTTAAACCTGAAGGGCAGATTTCTCAACAACTTCTCTTTAAGACTTTATAAAAACCCTGCACTTTCAAATCACTTTGCATGCAAACTTAAATTTTTGAGAGGGTGGAAATTTTCAATCGGCCCAACGAGAGGGATCTCCGAATTTCGCCGATTTATGAGAATTTTACCGAACGAAACTCCGAATTTTGCGTAAATTATGATAATTTTGCTGGACGAACTCCAAATTTTGGCAAATTATGGTAGTTTTGCAGAATTGCCAGACGAAAATTACCAGAGAAGGAAAATTTTGGGAGGTCATGGTGACCTCCCGTCAGGGGCGCCCCCCGTTTACATGTCGTATGACTCGGAGACCTCGCTTTGGCCTCCCGTGTTATGTACAGAATATCAAACGCCATCACAGGGTTCGTACGCTCCTTCGAAACTCCTCCAATACTCCTTCATTTATGATTTTTTTTGAAGGGCCCTTCAAACTCCTTCATTTTGGTTTAAACTCCTCCAAAACTCCTTCTTTTTTAGTTCAAGACTACATAATCTTCCTCTATCACATAAACTTAAAATACTTCTATTGACAACTAACTTCGTCACAAAGGAGATTTTAATGTAGTCATTTCGTGCATGTATTTTTTTCATGAAGATGTGATTTAAATCGATCATAGTTAATTCATAAAGGTTGAAGGTGAGAATTTTATTAGAAGACTAAGACATTTCATAAGTGAAGTGAAACATGCTTAAATGGTGCTTGGCTATTTTTTCAAGTTTTATGATTATTGTCTATTCCTCCACCACCCTCTCAGCAGCAAAAGTCAAGTTGTCTAATTGTTATTTAAATATTTAAAACTACATAAGTAAATGTACTACATTAAGTGATTGCGTTAAAAAAACAATTGTTTAGTTAATTGCAGTTATGATATTGTACAAAGGGTCATCCACAAGTGATGTCATGCCTTGAGGGGAGGCCATGTTCATGAAATTGTGACAAGGGGAAGACATAGGGTGACAAAAGTGACATCACACAGTTATTGTAGCGATATGTTTGTAAAAAATATGACATGACAAGAGGAGGAGTTTGGGGGTGAAGTGTGACACTTTGTGATAAAGGGTGCAGATGGTCAAATATATTGAAAAAAATTGTGACATCATTTAATGACACTCCATTAGTACTCCTTCAAAATCTCATTTTACTCCTTCAAAACTCCTCCAAAACTCCTTCATTTTATTTCTAAAATTGAGTACGAACCCTGCATTAGCGAAGATACCTGACATATTCTAATACTGTCTAACACTAAGCAGAGTGAATATGACACATTACAAGGAAAGATACTTCTGCTATAAAAAGCTTTTATTTAAAAGTCTAAAATAGTTGGTAAGTTAAAGAAATTACAATGTACGTTGCAAAACAGGATGGATGAACATTTAACTTCATACCTGTAAGGTGAAATATTCTAAATAACACACACTATTCGGACATGAGGAAAAAAAAGCACCATGTTACAAGACAGTCACACACCAAAACCACACCAACCCTCTGTGATCTTACTTCTTATATCCCCCAGACAACAGAGTTGATGCCCACTCATGGCGCCATCTACTGCACAGTGAGACAAACAATGAGAAAATTGATACATAAATATATTTATGATGACAATAGAGGGTTGTTTAAATGGCAAGACCAATTACGTTTGAATATATTATGCAACATCCCGTTCTCATAGTCTTCCTTCTCTCTCCAGGTGGCAGCAGCGGCAGTGCCCTGAGTGGAGCCCTGAGGGCAGCCAGGGAGCTGCGCGAGGGTCAGCGCTGTGTGGTGCTCCTCCCTGACGGGGTGAGGAACTACATGACCAAGTTCCTGACAGACTCCTGGCTCACCGAGAGAGACTTCATCGACATACACCAGGAGATGAGCGAGAAGCACTGGTGAGTCGCCCGACCTTGTTGCAACCGACTACCGCTTGCGCGTTTCTCCATGCAAGGTCACCCCCTGGGGTGACCTTATAACTGATTCTTTGAATAAGCATGCATATAACTACAGTCGACTCCCAATAATCCAAAGTCCCGAGGGAGATCAGAATGGGGCCTAAAAGCATGTAGAAATGGGGTTTTTTCTATATTCAACCAATTGAGAATTACAGTATACTCCCGATTATCCGTGTGCGGATTATCCGGTTTGCGGATTATCCGTGCATCATTTCGGAATCACACTTTTCTAAAGCTTCGATGATGTTATCGATAATATCATCATTGAGGAAGTTAAAAGATATCGAAGGTTTCGAATCCGTTGACGCCGAGAATGTCGAAGAGTGGTTCAAAAGCGACGAACGTGAATCAGGATTTCAATGTCTAACTGACGAAAATATCGTTGAACTTGTTACCGAATCAAACGCAAGTGATGATACCGAAAATGAAGAACATGAAGAAAATACAATTTCACTTTCTAGGGCTCTACGATCTGTGGATCATTTATTGTGTGAAAGAGGTTACGATTACGGAGAAATAATTGCAGTAAGAGAAATTCGTACAGACATACGCAACAATTTAAACAAACAAAGAAAACAAAAATGATCACTGATTTTTTTTTTTTTTTTTTTTTAAGCAATACATTTCGAAGAAAAGTTCCTGGTTTGTGTGAGTATTTAGTTTTTTCTAATTTCCCCTTAAATAGTTACCCTGCATATTCCTTAAATGATTTTTCGGATTATCCGTGTTTTTCGATTATCCGTGCTATGCCGCCCGGTGATTAGCACGGATAATCAAGAGTATACTGTAATAAATTTGCACAGGCCTAACTCTTAGGCAATCAGAACTGAAATTTTAGAGCCCTTCCTCCATTACAAAGCTGAAGGGAGCAGGGAATATTTTAATGGGGGTTTTTTGGGCAATTGCAAAAACAGTTAAATAAAATTGGCCCCACAGTCAAATAAAATTGCCCACCTACATTTTCCTAAATTTTTCCATCGGTTATGTGTTTCTATATATTTTTTATTTTTCTGTAAAAAAATGGAAGCGTGACCCCTAACCATTCCCACAAGCAAAAGTTTTTAAAATAAATAAAACTATTAAACAACGATGTCTCGCACTCCAAAACTCATAGATGGCAGCACGTAACACGTAAACAGAGTTTTGTGGATTGACCTCACGTAATCTTCCTTCTGTAGCCATTTTTTTAGGTGAAACCAGCCCCATGTGTCCCGTACAAAGCTTGTAGTGCGTAGTCATTTGAAGCATTCGTTATTACGCTCTCTATTATATTCTGTGTTGCAGTTGCATTTGATCGAGTATGAGTGTTAAAAGAAAATCACAGCAGCAAATTTCTATTAAAGATGTATTTTTTGGTGAACCTAAGAAAAAGAAACTAGATTCTAATGGTTGTATTATAATGAATGGAATTAAAACAATTCCAAAACTCAGTGACTGTTTAAACTATTTTAAATGCTGAGTCACAGTGTTTATGTTCTTTAGACTCTTTTCCTATCGAACAAAACTACCATTAGCAATCATTTCCCTAATTCCAATTTTCACACCCCAACTATTTTTTGACGATTATTCAACTAACATAAACTGCACATTTACAATCCCCCCCCCTCCCCTCAGAGGAAGTTGGAGTTCCTAAATTTTTTCATTGTTTATGTGTTTCTATATACTTTTTATTTTTCTGTAAGAAAAATGGAAGCGTGACCCCTAACCGTTCCCACAAGCAAAAGTTTTTAAAATAAGTAAAACTATTAAACAACGATGTCTCACACTCCAAAACTCATACCCCATGTGCCCTGTACAAAGCTTGTAGTTGCGTGGTCATTTGACGCGTTCGTTATTACGCTCTCTATTCTGTGTTGCAGTCGCATTCGATCGAGTATGCAAGCATGAGTGCTGAAAGAAAATCACAGCAGCATTTTTTGGTGAACCTAAGGAAAAGAAACTACAGTAGAAGACTGTTATAACGCACACCTTGGGACCAGAGCTTTTGTGTTATACAGGTTTTTGCGTTATATAGATCATTTCACAAATTTTGAAACTAATACTCAGAATATATCTGTATATTAGCACTTCGGAACGAGTTTTATCTGCATTGAGTATCAAAGCACCAGTATTACAATTAGTTATTCACAAATAAATGCGTTTCACAATCAAAATCCTGCACTTCTGCTAGCTTCATGGTGTGCATAACAGCTGCATTTTCAAGAGCCATCTGGTATTTTCTGTTTACTATGAGTACTCATTTTCAATGTAAAAGCTTTGAAATAAGATGGAAAGATGAAAAACTTTCAACATTTAATTTGCCTAACCATTTTAATTTTTGCAAATCAAAACAGAGGGATTTTTTAAACTTCAAAACCTATTGTTTACTTCTGAAAAGTAGTGCGGTTTATAGAGAATTGCGTTATACAGGTCGGCGTTATAACGGTCTTCTACTGTAGATTCAAATGGTTCGAATGAAGAAGCATCTGAACTTTTTTACAAAGAGAGGTTTTATATGAAATCTTTTTTTGAAAAAGACAGTGTTATTTGAATTTGGTTGTATTAAAATGAAAATGAATGTTATATTATAATGAATGAAATTAAAAAAAATCAAAAACTCAGTGACTGTTTGAACTATTCTAAACGCTGAGTCACAGCGTTTATGTTCTTTGCACTCTTTTCCTATCGAACGAAACGACCGTTAACAATAATCTCCCTAATTCCAATTTTCACACCCCAACTCCTTTTTGACGATTATTCAACTAACAAACTGCACATTTGCAACCCCCCACCCCCTTCCAAGGAAGTTGGAGTTGCTCACACAGTCAAATTTCCTTAAAATATGCCCTGGAAGGGAGCTGTTAAAAAGTTGTGTCAGCCTAACACGCGAGCTTAACTCTTGTAATGAAAAAATAGTGTCAACTCCACAGGTTAGCAGATGCCTTTGTATCATGGCTGAAAGTTTCATCGAAGATTGAAGTAACAAGAGTCAATTAAAACTAACTTTGTTTTATTGAACTATACACAGTAGAAGACCGTTATAACGCCAACCTATATAACGCAATTCTCTATAAACCGCAGAACTTTTCAGAAGTAAACAATAGGTTTTGAAGTTTAAAAAATCCCTCTGTTTTGCTTTGCAAACATAAAAATTGTTAAGCGAATGAAATTTTGAAAGTTTTTCATCTTTCCATCTTCAAACAAAGCTTTTAAATTGAAAATGAGTACTCATAGTAAACAGAAAATACCAGAATGGCTCTTGAAAATGCAGCTGTTATGCAAACCATTAAGCTAGCAGAAGTGCAGGATAATGCACTTTCTTTTGATTGTGTAACCTATTTGTGAATAACTAATTGTAATATTGGTGCTTTAATACTCATTGCAGATAAAACTCATTCTGAAGTGCTAATATATAGAAATATTCTGAATATTAGTTTCCAAATTTGGGAAATGACCTATATAACGCAAAAACCTGTATAACGCAAAAGCTCTGGTCCCAAGGTGTGCGTTATAACGGTCTTCTACTGTAGTAAAATAATCAAAACATGTTTCAACTAACTATAAAGTTTCCTTAATATGTTTCAAAGAAATTTAAGTCCCTAACACTCATGGCGAAAACTAACAGCCATTTCCTATGCTGAGTTCGGGACGCCGCTTCAATAGGCGAGCGTCCTCAAAAAGAACGAATATCCTCGGCCGAAGAGATGAGAAACGCGAGCAGAAGTGATTCCTTCTGCCTATATCCTACGCATGCCATGCCAGAAATGCGTGCCTAAGAACTGCTTGGATGTTTCTAGAACATTCTATCTGCCCCGAGTCATCGGGAAATGACGTCATTCATGCGCTGACGTCACATCCTTGGAATCATTCATTCATTCCGATGTTTACACATCGTAGCTTTCCGATCAGCGACTCGTAACAAGCGTCCGTAAAGGGACAATGCAACTGCTCACGCATCAAATAAAAAAACGAGTGAGTAAATACGTCTTACAATTAGCTTTTAAGATGAATTCAGGGGTAGAAGTGATCGACTTGTCACATATAGGCCATTTTCCACAAAAAATATGGGACAAATATAGGACACATTATATGAATAGTTTCGCTATGAAAAAAGAAATAATACATACATATTATTTATTTATTCTTATCAATGATTTTGTTTAAAAAAAACCCTTAAACAAAATTATAACTTACACCTGAAATGACTTTCCTGTAGTTGAAAGAATAATTTTTGAAAAAAGTGTACTTTGTAGACAAAAAAAAAAACGTGAAATTTATTGATAATTAACACGGCAACTCACAATTTTTGCAGGGATAGAAGTGTCACAAACATAGTTTATATTAATAAATAAATAAAAACCGTCTTTGTGTTGAGAACTAACAGGAAATAACCAATGCTTTGTAGCACAAATATACAGATATTTTGTTCAATAAAATTCCACCAAAACAAAAGACTGCAAAAAGATGATTAGAACATTCCGATCAGAAAATGCATTGAACACAAAAATATACCCGCGAAAACAAAAACCGAAAAAAACCACGCTGGAAAACAAAACAAACTGTTGTTGCCGAACACAAAATTCTAAAACCGACTTCGGAATTCGTTCTCGAAACTCCACCCACTACAATGACGTCATATTGCTGTAGCCAATGAGAGAAGATGCCTGTTGTAGGATTTAGTGAGTTGCGTTTTTTAATTTTAAATTGTTTGCACACGTACTTTTGACGAAAAATCCGAAGTCAGATAGTTTATTTACTGTTGCTTTATAGAAATAAATTTAATAAAAAAAAACGGAATATAGGAAATATAGGACATTTCCCAAAAATATAGGAAACATAGGACAATTTTCATACTTTTTTTGAAAATATAGGAAATATAGGATATATAGGACCACTTCGACCCCTGTGAATTGGTGAGTGACATTTTGTGGCTATCAATTCGAAGAACCATGAGTGCGGGAATTTGCAAAAATTGCTTTTAAGCAGTCTGTAATTTTTTTTTCGTATTAAAGGCGGGTGCATTAACTTCTCTTCCAGGTGGTGGGACCTGAAGGTGTCCAGCCTCCAGCTGAGTGGGCCCCTCACCATCCTGCCCCACATGTCCTGCCAAGATGCCATCGACTGCATGGTGAGGGAAGGATTCGACCAGCTGCCGGTGGTCGACGACTCCGGGTGAGTCCCGCTTCACACCAAGATTCCCGACCTCGCTCCCGGCGACTTCCATCTTTTTGGGTTTTCATAGAAGCAATGGGAGGTCGGCAGTTCGGCAATCCAGCCCGATGTGGTTTTCACATTCTGAACGAAGATTTCTCCCATGCCGCTGAGTCATTCTTTTGAGATCCAAAGAGATGGAAGTCACTCGGTGCGAGATCGGGAGGGTGGTTCGATACCTGCCGATTCGGAAAATTTATCCCACACTTCTTAATTTGTTGGCGAGCTATGTTTCCTTGCTAAATTAATTTAGCTAACCTGTTTTGATGAACCTTTGCAGTGCAATTAACAGAATAAACTGTATACAGTCGGACCTCACTCTAACCAATTCGTCGGGACCGAAACTTTTACGCGTCAAATCATGGTTATTTGTAATATCGGGGTGTGAAAAAAAAAATTAAAAAGTTGTGCTTTCCTTATCCAAAGCCCCTAATAAGAAAGTTGCGCAAAAATATTCATAATTAGAAAGTTTACACCTTTTATTCAGCATTCCACGACTTATTACACAGTAGTTAATTTGAAATTTTGTTGCACTGAGCAATAGATGTTTGACAATTTCCTTGATACCTGACTCAAAATAGTTCACTTTCGACTTTACAGAGAGAAGAAAATACCCATGTAAAGAATTTCAAAAAGTAAATTTTAATGGGAGTTTCACTTTTGCTTTCTGCATCAGAATCACCATTTGTTGGTTGCCCCCTCACCCGTCAAAAATTGATGATTCCAAAAAAATGTCTTTTTCTGCTTTGGACAACATTTGGGAAACTATCTAATATTTCCTATCTCAAATAAACATTTTTTCTCGGTTGTTAAACAGAGGTTCGTTAATTCGGGGTTTATTATTTGGTAAATAGGGGATTTGCCATTATTTTAGCCGGGGAAGAAAGAAAAATTTGCTTAGTCGGGAAATTTGTTAAACAGAGGTTCGTTAAATCGGGGTTTATTATTTGGTAAATAGGGGATTTGCCATTATTTTAGCCGGGGAAGAAAGAAAAATTTGCTTAGTCGGGAAATTTGTTAAACAGAGGTTCGTTAAATCAGGGTTTATTATTTGGTAAATAGGGGATTTGCCATTATTTTAGCCGGGGAAGAAAGAAAAATTTGCCAAGTCGGGAAATTTGTTAAACAGAGGTTCGTTAAATCGGGGTTTATTATTTGGTAAATAGGGGATTTGCCATTATTTTAGCCGGGGAAGAAAGAAAAATTTGCTTAGTCGGGAAATTTGTTAAACAGAGGTTCGTTAAATCAGGGTTTATTATTTGGTAAATAGGGGATTTGCCATTATTTTAGCCGGGGAAGAAAGAAAAATTTGCCAAGTCGGGAAATTTGTTAAACAGAGGTTCGTTAAATCGGGGTTTATTATTTGTTAAATAGAGGATTTGCCATTATTTTAGCCGGGGAAGAAAGAAAAATTTGCTTAGTCGGGAAATTTGTTAAACAGAGGTTCGTTAAATCAGGGTTTATTATTTGGTAAATAGGGGATTTGCCATTATTTTAGCCGGGGAAGAAAGAAAAATTTGCCAAGTCGGGAAATTTGTTAAACAGAGGTTCGTTAAATCGGGGTTTATTATTTGGTAAATAGGGGATTTGCCATTATTTTAGCCGGGGAAGAAAGAAAAATTTGCCAAGTCGGGAAATTTGTTAAACAGAGGTTCGTTAAATCGGGGTTTATTATTTGGTAAGTAGGGGATTTGCCATTATTTTTGCCGGGGAAGAAAGAAAAATTTGCTTAGTCGGGAAATTTGTTAAACAGAGGTTCGTTAAATCGGGGTATTTTATTTGGTAAATAGGGGATTTGCCATTATTTTAGCCGGGGAAGAAAGAAAAATTTGCTAAGTCGCGAAATTTGTTAAACAGAGGTTCGTTAAATCAGGGTTTATTATTTGGTAAATAGGGGATTTGCCATTATTTTAGCCGGGGAAGAAAGAAAAATTTGCCAAGTCGGGAAATTTGTTAAACAGAGGTTCGTTAAATCGGGGTTTATTATTTGGTAAATAGGGGATTTGCCATTATTTTAGCCGGGGAAGAAAGAAAAATTTGCTTAGTCGGGAAATTTGTTAAACAGAGGTTCGTTAAATCAGGGTTTATTATTTGGTAAATAGGGGATTTGCCATTATTTTAGCCGGGGAAGAAAGAAAAATTTGCCAAGTCGGGAAATTTGTTAAACAGAGGTTCGTTAAATCGGGGTTTATTATTTGGTAAATAGGGGATTTGCCATTATTTTAGCCGGGGAAGAAAGAAAAATTTGCTTAGTCGGGAAATTTGTTAAACAGAGGTTCGTTAAATCAGGGTTGATTATTTGGTAAATAGGGGATTTGCCATTATTTTAGCCGGGGAAGAAAGAAAAATTTGCTTAGTCGGGAAATTTGTTAAACAGAGGTTCGTTAAATCGGGGTTTATTATTTGGTAAATAGGGGATTTGCCATTATTTTAGCCGGGGAAGAAAGAAAAATTTGCCAAGTCGGGAAATTTGTTAAACAGAGGTTCGTTAATTCGGGGTTTATTATTTGGTAAATAGGGGATTTGCCATTATTTTAGCCGGGGAAGAAAGAAAAATTTGCTTAGTGGTTAAATTTGTTAAACAGAGGTTCGTTAAATCGGGGTTTATTATTCGGTAAATAGGGGATTTGCCATTATTTTAGCCGGGGAAGAAAGAAAAATTTGCTTAGTCGGGAAATTTGTTAAACAGAGGTTCGTTAAATCGGGGTTTATTATTTGGTAAATAGGGGATTTGCCATTATTTTAGCCGGGGAAGAAAGAAAAATTTGCCAAGTCGGGAAATTTGTTAAACAGAGGTTCGTTAAATCAGGGTTTATTATTTGGTAAATAGGGGATTTGCCATTATTTTAGCCGGGGAAGAAAGAAAAATTTGCTTAGTCGGGAAATTTGTTAAACAGAGGTTTGTTAAATCGGGGTTTATTATTTGGTAAATAGGGGATTTGCCATTATTTTAGCCGGGGAAGAAAGAAAAATTTGCCAAGTCGGGAAATTTGTTAAACAGAGGTTCGTTAAATCGGGGTTTATTATTTGGTAAATAGGGGATTTGCCATTATTTTAGCCGGGGAAGAAAGAAAAATTTGCCAAGTCGGGAAATTTGTTAAACAGAGGTTCGTTAAATCGGGGTTTATTATTTGGTAAATAGGGGATTTGCCATTATTTTAGCCGGGGAAGAAAGAAAAATTTGCTTAGTCGGGAAATTTGTTAAACAGAGGTTCGTTAAATCGGGGTTTATTATTTGGTAAATAGGGGATTTGCCATTATTTTAGCCGGGGAAGAAAGAAAAATTTGCCAAGTCGGGAAATTTGTTAAACAGAGGTTCGTTAATTCGGGGTTTATTATTTGGTAAATAGGGGATTTGCCATTATTTTAGCCGGGGAAGAAAGAAAAATTTGCTTAGTGGTTAAATTTGTTAAACAGAGGTTCGTTAAATTGGGGTTTATTATTCGGTAAATAGGGGATTTGCCATTATTTTAGCCGGGGAAGAAAGAAAAATTTGCTTAGTCGGGAAATTTGTTAAACAGAGGTTCGTTAAATCGGGGTTTATTATTTGGTAAATAGGGGATTTGCCATTATTTTAGCCGGGGAAGAAAGAAAAATTTGCCAAGTCGGGAAATTTGTTAAACAGAGGTTCGTTAATTCGGGGTTTATTATTTGGTAAATAGGGGATTTGCCATTATTTTAGCCGGGGAAGAAAGAAAAATTTGCTTAGTGGTTAAATTTGTTAAACAGAGGTTCGTTAAATTGGGGTTTATTATTCGGTAAATAGGGGATTTGCCATTATTTTAGCCGGGGAAGAAAGAAAAATTTGCTTAGTCGGGAAATTTGTTAAACAGAGGTTCGTTAAATCGGGGTTTATTATTCGGTAAATAGGGGATTTGCCTTTATTTTAGCCGGGGAAGAAAGAAAAATTTGCTTAGTGGTTAAATTTGTTAAACAGAGGTTCGTTAAATTGGGGTTTATTATTCGGTAAATAGGGGATTTGCCATTATTTTAGCCGGGGAAGAAAGAAAAATTTGCTTAGTCGGGAAATTTGTTAAACAGAGGTTCGTTAAATCGGGGTTTATTATTTGGTAAATAGGGGATTTGCCATTATTTTAGCCGGGGAAGAAAGAAAAATTTGCCAAGTCGGGAAATTTGTTAAACAGAGGTTCGTTAAATCGGGGTTTATTATTCGGTAAATAGGGGATTTGCCATTATTTTAGCCGGGGAAGAAAGAAAAATTTGCTTAGTGGTTAAATTTGTTAAACAGAGGTTCGTTAAATTGGGGTTTATTATTCGGTAAATAGGGGATTTGCCATTATTTTAGCCGGGGAAGAAAGAAAAATTTGCTTAGTCGGGAAATTTGTTAAACAGAGGTTCGTTAAATCGGGGTTTATTATTTGGTAAATAGGGGATTTGCCATTATTTTAGCCGGGGAAGAAAGAAAAATTTGCTTTGTGGTTAAATTTGTTAAACAGAGGTTCGTTAAATTGGGGTTTATTATTCGGTAAATAGGGGATTTGCCATTATTTTAGCCGGGGAAGAAAGAAAAATTTGCTTAGTCGGGAAATTTGTTAAACAGAGGTTCGTTAAATCGGGGTTTATTATTCGGTAAAGAGGGGATTTGCCTTTATTTTAGCCGGGGAAGAAAGAAAAATTTGCTTAGTGGTTAAATTTGTTAAACAGAGGTTCGTTAAATTGGGGTTTATTATTCGGTAAATAGGGGATTTGCCATTATTTTAGCCGGGGAAGAAAGAAAAATTTGCTTAGTCGGGGAAATTTGTTAAACAGAGGTTCGTTAAATCGGGGTTTATTATTTGGTAAATAGGGGATTTGCCATTATTTTAGCCGGGGAAGAAAGAAAAATTTGCTTAGTGGTTAAATTTGTTAAACAGAGGTTCGTTAAATTGGGGTTTATTATTCGGTAAATAGGGGATTTGCCATTATTTTAGCCGGGGAAGAAAGAAAAATTTGCTTAGTCGGGAAATTTGTTAAACAGAGGTTCGTTAAATCGGGGTTTATTATTTGGTAAATAGGGGCTTTGCCATTATTTTAGCCGGGGAAGAAAGAAAAATTTGCCAAGTCGGGAAATTTGTTAAACAGAGGTTCGTTAAATCGGGGTTTATTATTTGGTAAATAGGGGATTTGCCATTATTTTAGCCGGGGAAGAAAGAAAAATTTGCTTAGTGGTTAAATTTGTTAAACAGAGGTTCGTTAAATTGGGGTTTATTATTCGGTAAATAGGGGATTTGCCATTATTTTAGCCGGGGAAGAAAGAAAAATTTGCTTAGTCGGGAAATTTGTTAAACAGAGGTTCGTTAAATCGGGGTTTATTATTTGGTAAATAGGGGATTTGCCATTATTTTAGCCGGGGAAGAAAGAAAAATTTGCCAAGTCGGGAAATTTGTTAAACAGAGGTTCGTTAAATCGGGGTTTATTATTTGGTAAATAGGGGATTTGCCGTTATTTTAGCCGGGGAAGAAAGAAAAATTTGCTTAGTCGGGAAATTTGTTAAACAGAGGTTCGTTAAATCGGGGTTTATTATTTGGTAAATAGGGGATTTGCCATTATTTTAGCCGGGGAAGAAAGAAAAATTTGCCAAGTCGGGAAATTTGTTAAACAGAGGTTCGTTAAATCGGGGTTTATTATTTGGTAAATAGGGGATTTGCCATTATTTTAGCCGGGGAAGAAAGAAAAATTTGCTTAGTCGGGAAATTTGTTAAACAGAGGTTCGTTAAATCGGGGTTGATTATTTGGTAAATAGGGGATTTGCCATTATTTTAGCCGGGGAAGAAAGAAAAATTTGCCAAGTCGGGAAATTTGTTAAACAGAGGTTCGTTAAATCGGGGTTTATTATTTGGTAAATAGGGGATTTGCCATTATTTTAGCCGGGGAAGAAAGAAAAATTTGCTTAGTCGGGAAATTTGTTAAACAGAGGTTCGTTAAATCGGGGTTTATTATTTGGTAAATAGGGGATTTGCCATTATTTTAGCCGGGGAAGAAAGAAAAATTTGCCAAGTCGGGAAATTTGTTAAACAGAGGTTCGTTAATTCGGGGTTTATTATTTGGTAAATAGGGGATTTGCCATTATTTTAGCCGGGGAAGAAAGAAAAATTTGCTTAGTGGTTAAATTTGTTAAACAGAGGTTCGTTAAATCGGGGTTTATTATTCGGTAAATAGGGGATTTGCCATTATTTTAGCCGGGGAAGAAAGAAAAATTTGCTTAGTCGGGAAATTTGTTAAACAGAGGTTCGTTAAATCGGGGTTTATTATTTGGTAAATAGGGGATTTGCCATTATTTTAGCCGGGGAAGAAAGAAAAATTTGCCAAGTCGGGAAATTTGTTAAACAGAGGTTCGTTAAATCGGGGTTTATTATTTGGTAAATAGGGGATTTGCCATTATTTTAGCCGGGGAAGAAAGAAAAATTTGCTTAGTCGGGAAATTTGTTAAACAGAGGTTTGTTAAATCGGGGTTTATTATTTGGTAAATAGGGGATTTGCCATTATTTTAGCCGGGGAAGAAAGAAAAATTTGCCAAGTCGGGAAATTTGTTAAACAGAGGTTCGTTAATTCGGGGTTTATTATTTGGTAAATAGGGGATTTGCCATTATTTTAGCCGGGGAAGAAAGAAAAATTTGCTTAGTGGTTAAATTTGTTAAACAGAGGTTCGTTAAATTGGGGTTTATTATTCGGTAAATAGGGGATTTGCCATTATTTTAGCCGGGGAAGAAAGAAAAATTTGCTTAGTCGGGAAATTTGTTAAACAGAGGTTCGTTAAATCGGGGTTTATTATTTGGTAAATAGGGGATTTGCCATTATTTTAGCCGGGGAAGAAAGAAAAATTTGCCAAGTCGGGAAATTTGTTAAACAGAGGTTCGTTAATTCGGGGTTTATTATTTGGTAAATAGGGGATTTGCCATTATTTTAGCCGGGGAAGAAAGAAAAATTTGCTTAGTGGTTAAATTTGTTAAACAGAGGTTCGTTAAATTGGGGTTTATTATTCGGTAAATAGGGGATTTGCCATTATTTTAGCCGGGGAAGAAAGAAAAATTTGCTTAGTCGGGAAATTTGTTAAACAGAGGTTCGTTAAATCGGGGTTTATTATTCGGTAAATAGGGGATTTGCCTTTATTTTAGCCGGGGAAGAAAGAAAAATTTGCTTAGTGGTTAAATTTGTTAAACAGAGGTTCGTTAAATTGGGGTTTATTATTCGGTAAATAGGGGATTTGCCATTATTTTAGCCGGGGAAGAAAGAAAAATTTGCTTAGTCGGGAAATTTGTTAAACAGAGGTTCGTTAAATCGGGGTTTATTATTTGGTAAATAGGGGATTTGCCATTATTTTAGCCGGGGAAGAAAGAAAAATTTGCCAAGTCGGGAAATTTGTTAAACAGAGGTTCGTTAAATCGGGGTTTATTATTCGGTAAATAGGGGATTTGCCATTATTTTAGCCGGGGAAGAAAGAAAAATTTGCTTAGTGGTTAAATTTGTTAAACAGAGGTTCGTTAAATTGGGGTTTATTATTCGGTAAATAGGGGATTTGCCATTATTTTAGCCGGGGAAGAAAGAAAAATTTGCTTAGTCGGGAAATTTGTTAAACAGAGGTTCGTTAAATCGGGGTTTATTATTTGGTAAATAGGGGATTTGCCATTATTTTAGCCGGGGAAGAAAGAAAAATTTGCCAAGTCGGGAAATTTGTTAAACAGAGGTTCGTTAAATCGGGGTTTATTATTTGGTAAATAGGGGATTTGCCGTTATTTTAGCCGGGGAAGAAAGAAAAATTTGCTTAGTCGGGAAATTTGTTAAACAGAGGTTCGTTAAATCGGTATTTTAGCCGGGGAAGAAAGAAAAATTTGCCAAGTCGGGAAATTTGTTAAACAGAGGTTCGTTAAATCGGGGTTTATTATTTGGTAAATAGGGGATTTGCCATTATTTTAGCCGGGGAAGAAAGAAAAATTTGCTTAGTCGGGAAATTTGTTAAACAGAGGTTCGTTAAATCGGGGTTTATTATTTGGTAAATAGGGGATTTGCCATTATTTTAGCCGGGGAAGAAAGAAAAATTTGCCAAGTCGGGAAATTTGTTAAACAGAGGTTCGTTAATTCGGGGTTTATTATTTGGTAAATAGGGGATTTGCCATTATTTTAGCCGGGGAAGAAAGAAAAATTTGCTTTGTGGTTAAATTTGTTAAACAGAGGTTCGTTAAATTGGGGTTTATTATTCGGTAAATAGGGGATTTGCCATTATTTTAGCCGGGGAAGAAAGAAAAATTTGCCAAGTCGGGAAATTTGTTAAACAGAGGTTCGTTAATTCGGGGTTTATTATTTGGTAAATAGGGGATTTGCCATTATTTTAGCCGGGGAAGAAAGAAAAATTTGCTTAGTCGGGGAAATTTGTTAAACAGAGGTTCGTTAAATCGGGGTTCATTATTTGGTAAATAGGGGATTTGCCATTATTTTAGCCGGGGAAGAAAGAAAAATTTGCTTAGTGGTTAAATTTGTTAAACAGAGGTTCGTTAAATCGGGGTTCATTATTTGGTAAATAGGGGATTTGCCATTATTTTAGCCGGGGAAGAAAGAAAAATTTGCTTAGTGGTTAAATTTGTTAAACAGAGGTTCGTTAAATTGGGGTTTATTATTCGGTAAATAGGGGATTTGCCATTATTTTAGCCGGGGAAGAAAGAAAAATTTGCTTAGTCGGGAAATTTGTTAAACAGAGGTTCGTTAAATCGGGGTTTATTATTTGGTAAATAGGGGCTTTGCCATTATTTTAGCCGGGGAAGAAAGAAAAATTTGCCAAGTCGGGAAATTTGTTAAACAGAGGTTCGTTAAATCGGGGTTTATTATTTGGTAAATAGGGGATTTGCCATTATTTTAGCCGGGGAAGAAAGAAAAATTTGCTTAGTGGTTAAATTTGTTAAACAGAGGTTCGTTAAATTGGGGTTTATTATTCGGTAAATAGGGGATTTGCCATTATTTTAGCCGGGGAAGAAAGAAAAATTTGCTTAGTCGGGAAATTTGTTAAACAGAGGTTCGTTAAATCGGGGTTTATTATTTGGTAAATAGGGGATTTGCCATTATTTTAGCCGGGGAAGAAAGAAAAATTTGCCAAGTCGGGAAATTTGTTAAACAGAGGTTCGTTAAATCGGGGTTTATTATTTGGTAAATAGGGGATTTGCCGTTATTTTAGCCGGGGAAGAAAGAAAAATTTGCTTAGTCGGGAAATTTGTTAAACAGAGGTTCGTTAAATCGGGGTTTATTATTTGGTAAATAGGGGATTTGCCATTATTTTAGCCGGGGAAGAAAGAAAAATTTGCCAAGTCGGGAAATTTGTTAAACAGAGGTTCGTTAAATCGGGGTTTATTATTTGGTAAATAGGGGATTTGCCATTATTTTAGCCGGGGAAGAAAGAAAAATTTGCTTAGTCGGGAAATTTGTTAAACAGAGGTTCGTTAAATCGGGGTTTATTATTTGGTAAATAGGGGATTTGCCATTATTTTAGCCGGGGAAGAAAGAAAAATTTGCCAAGTCGGGAAATTTGTTAAACAGAGGTTCGTTAATTCGGGGTTTATTATTTGGTAAATAGGGGATTTGCCATTATTTTAGCCGGGGAAGAAAGAAAAATTTGCTTAGTGGTTAAATTTGTTAAACAGAGGTTCGTTAAATTGGGGTTTATTATTCGGTAAATAGGGGATTTGCCATTATTTTAGCCGGGGAAGAAAGAAAAATTTGCTTAGTCGGGAAATTTGTTAAACAGAGGTTCGTTAAATCGGGGTTTATTATTTGGTAAATAGGGGATTTGCCATTATTTTAGCCGGGGAAGAAAGAAAAATTTGCCAAGTCGGGAAATTTGTTAAACAGAGGTTCGTTAAATCGGGGTTTATTATTTGGTAAATAGGGGATTTGCCGTTATTTTAGCCGGGGAAGAAAGAAAAATTTGCTTAGTCGGGAAATTTGTTAAACAGAGGTTCGTTAAATCGGGGTTTATTATTTGGTAAATAGGGGATTTGCCATTATTTTAGCCGGGGAAGAAAGAAAAATTTGCCAAGTCGGGAAATTTGTTAAACAGAGGTTCGTTAAATCGGGGTTTATTATTTGGTAAATAGGGGATTT